>NC_142936.1:26126543-26244043 GCF_046866305.1 Octopus bimaculoides | reverse complement strand
TATATATACACATATACATATACATATATATATATAGTTCGATTAAAGATTAAAAAAACCTCATTAAGGGATAATAAAATCCAATGAATATTGTGGTTTATTACCTTTTCCCAAAATTATTGAATATCACATTTAATATTCAACTGTAAGGTAACTGTATACTATATACTTAATATACGAATTTCACACAAATCTTTTGGTACGTTTTTTGCCCACAATTATTTATATTTACTATACCTATGTGTGTAAATTTAGCTAATAAGAAATAAATAGATAATAAATGAATAAACATGTAAATCAAGATAATAAAGTGACTAGATAAGATTATACTGTGAGATGGGTACATGGTATAATGTGGATAAAATGTGCTTATAAGATGTATATAGGTCTAACATAATAAGTATAACTACGTATAATGGTTAAATAAGTAAGCAAGGTAAATAAATAAATAATCTATATATATAAAAATGAGAATGTGTGTCTGTCTGTCTGTCTGTCTGTCTGTGTGAATCCCTAAAACTCGAGAACTACGCAACCAATTTCATTCAAATTTTACACATGCCTTACTTAGGGTTCCAGTTGTGTTTTAGTCAAAAACAATTATTAACTTCTTGCAGAGTTCGAGCACACGACAACATAATATCTCCTCCACTATTTAAGTATTACGTGTCAAAAGTGAAACAAAAACACTCATGTCAAATATGTTCACTTTAAAAATGAAACTATTCCACTAACTGAAACAATCACATTTCGATACTGTAGTGACAGATACTTTCACAGAGAGAAAGAGAGAAAGAGAGAGACAGAAAGAGAGAGAGAGAGAGATGTATATGTATACATATACATGTATATGTACACCATTTCGATACTGTAATGACAGATACTTTCAGAGAGAGAGAGAGAGAGAGAGAAAGAGAGAAAGAGAGAGAGAGAGAGAGAGAGAGATGTATATGTATACATATAGATGTACACGTATATGTATATATATATAGATCTATACATGCATGTATATGTATACATATGTGTAGATGTATATATATATATATAGATGTACATGTAATATGTACACATATATACATATATACATGCATACAGATATCTATACATATATACACCCATCACACACACATACACATGCACACAAACACACACATTAGTCATTTGTTTTCTTATCCAAAACTACGTCAAAAGTACTGAATGGATCTTTATGAAATTTGGAAATTATATTCTTTGCATAACGGCCATAACTCCCATGAAAATTCATATATTTTTTATGTTAATGAAATTTTAACCCGAACATAACAGATGAGCATTATTTAGAAAATGATGTCACACGTTATCGAGGCTACCATTCTTTCTGGATGTGCAAAAGGGGATGACGTCTTTATTCCAAGAATTCCTCTTACTCCATCAGGAGCAGACATTACTTTTACATTCAGAAGACTACAATTCCCCCTTCGTGTGACTTTTGCCATTTCCATAAACAAATATCAGGGTCAAACACTGTCTGTAGCTGGTCTTCTCTTGGAAGAGCCCTGCTTCTCACATGGACAACTGTATGTTGGCTGCTCAAGAGTGGGCAGCAACAAAAAACCTATTTGTATATGCTCCACAAGGGAAAACAAGGAACATAGTTTACAATGAGGTGTTATAATCACAACAGCAAGAAAGTATGTACATGATCACCTTCTTTTACGAAACTTCATTGACTTTCATATATTTATATTGATATACATATATATACGTGTGTTTGGGTGCGTGTGTGTATATACATCTCTATATATAAAGATGATGCGTAGTCTAGACGGCGTTTTTAGATTTCTTTATTCTCTTTAACCCGGGCAACGCCGGGTATTTCTGCTAGTATTGATATAAATATATAAGTAATTGTTAATTAAGTAAAGTTAATAAACTAAGTAGGAAGATACATTGATTGGATAACTGTGTATTTATAAATAGGCAGAAATAAATACAATAGATGAGAAGAACGGTTCATTATCAATTTAGAACCAGAAAATTGGGGAAGCAAATATACATGTTAGTCTAAACTATATTGGTGGTACATAAATAATACATGAGTATAAATTATCAAAAAATCAAAGAAATAATGATAACAGGGATTGAGGAATAAGATGTTGATATATTAGTAAAAAGAATATTAACAGTTAATACTCAGTTTATCTATATTTAAAAAAAAAAAAAAATTCCCATATGTAGACAAGAATTATGTCGGTCATGTCTAAGGTTAAGAAGAGGGAATTTTGCTGGGAGGATGAAAACGTTTTCATTTGAACATCGAAAGACATTTTTTTATTATTTACTTTATAGGAAAATGCAGTGGCTAATATCTCACATTTTACATCGTAATGTATATTCTTATCCTTTAACCCCCAGATAAATTTATTTGGTCCAGTAGAGTTAGTTTATGCTTATTCGTAAAAGTATAAAGATGGATGGATATGCACGCTTTCATTTCGTTTTGCGTGGCTTCGATATAAGAATATTCGTTGCCTAAGGCTGTCACAGTGCATTGATATATTACCCTTTTTCTACTGCATGCATTCTTAAGTAAGGAGTTATTTTTAATCCTGCAGTTGCAATTATTAGTTATATTATTATTAATAAGAGTGTTAAGTGAGGAAACCTCATTAGATATATCGGTGTTTTTCTGTATGAATGTGCTATGTGTGGTGTATTATCATTATGGTTAAGTGGGATAAAAGTATATGAGTTAAGCATAGCGGGTTAGTATAATTAATTCTATTATTATTATTATTATTATTATTATTATTATTATTATTATTATTATTATTATTATTATTATTATTATTATTCCTTCGTAACACAGTGTAAGTAAAAATGCACCGGAGTCTTTAGTCATCTTTCAAGTCACAACAAGGACCATAGACAGATAATAATTTCCTTAAAATGTGTGCTGTGCCCAATAAGGCTGCTTTTTGCAAGACATCAATCTTGTATAGGATTTTCAGTTGCCTTAAGGAGTTTTGAAGTTTCAATGGGATTGAGCACAACACTCCGATCACCACTGGCATCAATTTTACACTACCCTCTCACATTCCATACAGTTTTGCCATTTCCACTTCCAATTCGGGGTACTTGGGGATTCTTTAAACCTCTTTACTCACAACTTTCATGGCATTTGGTATGGCTACATCAATGATCTGGCAGTATTTGTCTCTCTTATTCAATATGACAATATCCGTCCGACGGTGTTCGATTAGACGATCCGTCTGAAAATCATAGTCCCAGAGAAGCGCTACAGTTCCAACCTCCTGCATAATGGTACCTGGTACATGCTCATATCTGTTCTCTGTTACTTCATATTGGTATTTACAGCATAAGAGCCAATGAAAACACACAGACATTTTACCGTGGCAGCGTTTGTATTCCTTTTGTGCAAGACTCTCACATCCACTTACCAAATGGGTTACATTTTCCAGACGTTTTCCACAGAGTCTGCATTTCTGGATGTCAGAAGTTTTATAGATGTTATACTTCACTGAATTGGTAGCGAGAGCCTGGTCTTGTGCAGCAATGATCAAGCTTTTGGTGGCACGCTTCAAATCACTTCACTGGAGCTATGGCCATGCCGCTGTACTATCCTTAATGTCCTATGTACACCTATGCATTCTTATTTCAAGGTCTTCTTTCTTTTCTCCTCGGCTCTTTGGTTAAACTCTTTCTTGTCCATCATTTCATCTGCATTTACACACGTCTTCACGGAATATTGCCACAGGTCTTCATCAGAATTTATCAAATACTCGGCAAGCTTTCTCCTTTCACTCCTTATACAATGGTCTATACTTATTAGTCCTCTGCTACCATTCTTTCTTTTCATATACAGACTGTTTACGTTTGCTTTAGGGTGTAGCGCCCCATGCAACGTCATCAACTTTCTCGTTCTTCTATCCAGTGTTGATATTTCCTTTTTAGTCCATTTGAGGATAGATGCACTATATCTGACCACCGCAACTGCCCAGACATTCATTACGGTATTCAGATTTTTGGCATTCAGGTTGGATTTCAACACCATCTTCACACTTTTTTGATACGCCACGCTGACCTCGAGTTTCAGTTCTCTGTGTATCCCTAAATATCTATATCCACTACCATCGGGTTCACCCAGGGTCTCTCCTGAAGGTATCCACAATCTTCTGCAGGCTGCTTCTTCCCTCTTTTCATATTAAGTACTGAGCATCTCAAATTCCATACTGATGTCCCTACCATACTTGTGAACTCTTTTGGTTAAGGAATCTATCTGTTTTTCAGATTTCCCAAGCAATTTCTGTTCATCCACAAACAAAAGATGGTTTAATGATGGGCATAGTTCCCACATTGGTAACCCATCTTAACTTTCCTAAGTGTCATTGCTATGGGTATTAGTGCAATTACAAAAAGTAACGGTTAAAACGAGTCACCTTGGAAGATTCCCCTTTTAATACTAACTTCGCGAGTAGAATTTGGTTTTGCATTGTTTCATGCGTCGCATCAGACACTTTGTGATGTTGCCAGCAACACCAAATATCTGCAGGCATTCAACGATCCAAAAATGAGGCACCATATCAAATGCCTTCTTAAAGTCAATCCAAGCAATAGACATGTTTGTATGATGTTTTTTACAGTGCCTCAAAACTGTTTTGTCGATGACCAGGTATTCCTTGGTACACTGAGAAATCTTCCTACATACTTTTTGTTTACTTGGTAGTATTTCTTTTTGCGCCAGGAAAGTGTATGTCTGTGCCGCACATATTTAGGCAATGCTATGGGACGGTAGTTTCCCAAAATATTCCCTTTTCTATTATCTTTGATTACAAGTGTTGTCCCCACAGTCACCATCCGCGCGGTAACTGTACCTTTCCGGACAAACTCATTCAATTGGGCTGTTAGTCTTTCATGCACTGCGTGCCATCTCTTTAGCTATAAGCCATGAGTCCCATCCTGTGCGGGGGCTTTCCAGTTTGGCACTTTTGCACATGTTCTTTCACTTCACCCGTGCTTATGACAATATACTTTCGTTTCGTTCCACCTTGTAATTCTGTCTTAAGAGTTCCTATCCACATTCCATCCACATTGCATCCTTTTATGCAGCACATTGTTTCCCCATAATCCGCTGCAGAACTCCTTGGCTTGATTTGCAACATTTTTCCCATTGTCACTTTCTAACTTTGGGAAGGATTGCTTCGAGTTATTTTTGAATAATCTGTTCTCCTCGAACTGCTCATTTCTGTTCACAAATCTTTTCTTCTGGCTTTTAACTGTACTATTACTGCATCAAACCCGTTCTTCCATATTTTATATTTCTTCTCTAATTTTTCTCCCACTTTTCCTGTTTCCTCTTAACCGTTACCCAACTTTTCCTAGATCTTTCCTTACCAGCATTATGTCCCTTTCAATGGTTCTTTTGCTCCACCATTTTTGTTCTCTTAAATTGTAATTTCTCCTTAGCAAGTAGCGCAATATCTCGGAGAAAATTCCTTGTTTGTGTCATTCCTCCGTCTGGATGTATGGTATGACTATTTATCTTTTGTGTTACTTTTTCTATCATACTCCTATCTACCCTTCTCATATTCATGGGGATTTTTTCTTCTGGAACATTCATCAGCTTGATGAGTCGTCTTTGAATTTCAAGCAATTCATTATCCAGTTGGTTCATTTCCCCTGCATGTCCACCCACCACAGTATCAGGGTTCACTGTATAACGTTCCTGTTCCTTATCCTCAACAGCCCCATCACCATTTCCCTCTTCTTTTTGTCTACTCTTCTCCCTACTTTCAAATCCTACCTCTCTGCTTTCAAATTCCTACCATCCTTTGTAGCCCATCCGCAAGGTCTCTCAGACTCTCACTAATCCGAGATACTTCTACTCCAGTTAAGTAACCCTTCCTCCCAACCACTCTCATTTGATTCATTAGTTTATTTTCTGACATTGGTCACATATCCTTTTCCATCCAAAATTTCAAGGTACGTCGGCCTAGTCCGCGACTTCTTTCCAGCTTTGCTCTTTCATGACATTCAATAAATGTATCGTACTCTTCCTTCGTCCATTTATGTCTGTTTTTGCGCACATCACTGACCCTGTTGTGGGCGGTTTCGGACGTGCCGGGTGGGAAACCTTCACTATGACCGGCTATAGCTTCATTCTCGCCGTTAATTCTTTCCTTATTGTGTTGCATCATGATTTCATGAGTCGTTCGTGGGGTCCGCACGGGAGTTGTTAATGAGAGTCCTGTTCATTGTGCGACAAGATGAGTGAAGTGAATTCCATCAGAAATCGTAACATAAATGTTATAATTTATACAGAAGGTGGAACATGTAAAGATTCCCATTTGGTGTACGCTACAGAATGCACGAAACACAATTTAATTTATGTTGGTTGTACAACAGAACGATTAAACAAAATGTTTAATAGGCACAGATTCGACGTCAGTAGTTCGACAGAACTTGCTGAACACTTCGTTTCAAGCGGCTGTAATTTTGAAAAAGACATGAAAGTGCATATTCTCAAAATATATTCTGAATCTACACCACCTTCACTTCTCAGAATGTATGAGGAGAAATATGTTTGCGGGTTATTAACATCTTGCCCTGGAGGAATGAATAAGATGACAGGAGAATATCATCAAATTTATACAAACCTCTTTGATTGAATATTCTTCTTTCCTTTTCTTTCCTTTTTTTCTGTCGTCTTCTTTTTTCTATTTGTTCTGTCTTTTTCTTTTGGCCTGTTAGAAAATTGTAACTTCAACACTGATGATATCATTCCATCAACGTATGGACACTGGTTGCTCTCGTTCATACTTTACGTTTAAATTTCTGTAATTTTGAATTTTTATCACTTCTTAGTTTGAACTTGACAAAGACAGGCGTACTGTTGAAATATTGTTCAACTAATAATATATCTTACAATCGAATTGCCCTTTTCGTCTTGAATATTATTATTATTATTATTATTATTATTATTATTATTATTATTATTATTATTATTATTTTATGTTTGACTTTTGTTTTGCATTTGTACAAGTTGGATCCAAGTCTCACCCAGAGACCTCAAGAGACAACAAGTTAGAAGTTCATGTAGGTGTTATACCTAGGGTACCATATATTTGGATTTGTACAGTTTTGTTCTAGTGAATGTTTAAGAAACCATAAGAAAATTATGTGTTTGTTTTAAAATTTGAGATCACATAGACAGTATATTTCGTAGGATATGGGCAGTTCCCATGAGCACTATCATTTGAACTTCAGCCATTTTGGGGTTTCCTGGTATCTGAGCTAGGTAGTAATCAACCCGTTTCGCTGTCATTCCCAGGGCACCTATGACAATAGTTATTGTTTTCGTCTTCAGATTCCACATTTTGCTAATTTCTATTTCAAGATCTTTATATTTGCTCACTTTTTGGTAGGTCTTGACAGATACGTTTATATCGATTGGTACAATGAGGAGGCTTGATTTTTGTCTGAAGTCTTTCAGTATGATGTCTGGCCTATTTGCGTCTATCCTTCTGTCAGTTTGAATGGTGAAGTTCCAGAGGAGTGCGATGTGATCATTTTCAAGTACTGGGGGTGGTTTGTGTTCCCACCAGTTTTTATCATGGGGCAAGTCCAAGTTTTTGCATATTACCCAGTGAATATATTATTATTGTTATTATTATTATTATTATTATTATTATTATTATTATTATTATTATTATTATTATTATTATTATTATAAGCGTTTCTATTTAAGTAGAATATGTCTAATTTCTTGTTATTTATAGAAGATATGATCGTTGCAAAGTTATGGGTTGAACTATAACCTATATTAATAGTTTCATTATTAGTAATTTCATGATATCTATTGTTTTTATTAAAATGATTGTCAATAATCATAAAAATAGATTTTATTAAATTTCTCTTAATTTGCATGGAAACAAGGAGTATCATCCAGATCTTATTATCAGATATATAAGCGTTAACATTAATTATAGGAGTATTTTCAGCTGTTATATATTTATTATATTTATTATACTTATGCTTGTTTCTATTATCCAGGGTGATAGCTTTTATTTTATTTTCACTTTTCTTATAATTCTTGTGCATGGTAAATTTGGTATTCGTTATATTTAAGTTTTGCCCTTGTTTTCTATTATTTTTATTATTGGTAATATATTTGGTTTTATCAAATATTTTTATGTATGTTTTCTTATAGTTTCTAGGTATACTATTATAATTTATATTAGCATTTGTATTTTTCATCTAAATTATTATTATTGTTGCTATTTTAGGGATTATGTAAATGCTTAGTTTTTATCATCTTTCTTTCTTGCCTTTAATCCTCCAACGCGGAGTATAGGCCACTTATAATTGAATTCCATGTCGCATAATTTTTCGCTTCTGTACTTATACTCTGCCATGAATGTTCCCTTTTGTCTAGTTTCATTTGTGTTGATCTACGCCACGAGTTCTTAGGCCTACCCCTCTTTCTATATCCATCCGGATTCTATTGTAAAGCACTTTTCGCTTCATTTAGCGTCTCCTTTCTAATTTTGCTTCCAATCCACTTCCACTTTTTATTAAATATTTGCTCCGTAATCGAAACTTGATTCGTTCTTGACATAGCTCCGTAATGCTTATGTATTCGGGCCATCTGCTTTTAAGTATACTACGCAAGCACCTGTAAATTCAAAGTAAAAACAGGAGTTCGACAGGGATGTATACCTTCTCCCTTTTTATTTCTACTAGTTATAGATTGGATTATGAAGGAAACTACGATTGAAAGCCAAACAGACATTGAATGGATGGATGCAGAAGCTATAGAAGATCTCGACTTTGCAGATGATATAGGGCTACTTTCACAAACATATAGCCAAATGCAAAATAAAACGTCAAAATTAGAAGCAATAGCTGCCAAACTAGGGTTGAAAGTCAACTGCAACAAATCAAAAATTATGCGCGTTAATGAAGATTAAACTAGAAACCGGTGAACTAGAGGATGTAGCCGAGTTTACGTATTTAGGTAGTAAAATAACGTTCTCAGGCGGCACCGACGAAGATATTAAGACTAGAATAAAGCAAGGCAAGGACCGCTTTCCACCTGTTAAAAAAAGTATGGGGCGCAAGTGTAATTTCAATAAAGAACACAATAAGAATTTTTAATACTAACGTAAAAGCAGTGTTATTGTATGGGGCTGAGACATGGCGAACAACAGTTAAATCAAATAAGCAAATGCAGTCATTCATCAATAGTTTTTATATTAGAGTTGTATTTATGTTATTATTATTTATATTAATATTTTTATTATTTGGTGCAATATATTTTATCTTATCCTTATAACCAACATTACGTAAAGCTATATTGTATTGGTTTTAAAACGGCGAGCTGGCAGAGATGTTAGCACACCGGGCGAAATGCTTAGCGGTATTTCGTCTGTCTTCGTGTTCTGAGTTCAAATTCTGCCGAGCATGAATTTGCCTTTCATTCTAACATTCTTTCAAATTCCTACTAGATCAGTGAGTTAAGCCGAATCCGACGAACCCATGGCTATATCAAAGGGTCCTTTCTGGCACATAATTTATAATCAAATTCTATAATATAAGAGATCTACGGGCAGTGAGAATGACATGTATTTGCTTCATAATAATATTAGTATGTTTTCTAGCAAATAAGAGACCGCTATTTGGTACTTGTAGATTTTATAGAAGAATACTAATTTATAATATCTATTTGTAAGAATTTATATTTATCCCTATGTTAAATATTGGAAAACCAGCTTATTGCGCTTTGGGTATTAGACTATAATTCCAATGCTATTTTATTTTTAAGTGTCACTGAAGAGCAGAATGATAACTCTTGTGTATTTAAGAGACAAAACGAAACACGTTTCGAAAGTATAAGTTAATAATGAAAAAGCTCACTGTGCCGGTCAAGACGAACATTATGTTATATCATTATATATATATATATATATATATATATATATATATATATATATATATATATATATATATATATATATATATATATATATGTATGCATCTATATATGCGTGTATCTATATGCATACATACGCATATCGATATACATCCATACAAACATACAAATATAATATACACACACGTATCTTTATTTAGATAGCTAATTGTTGATTTGCTTAGTCTCTTCGGGTACATAGTGGTGCCTCTTTAAATCCGCGTTCAGATATTTTCCATCTTTGACTTCCCATTGAAATAACAAGTAACTTAATTAAAGTTGTATAGGGAAATGGGATATGCGGTTAATTCACTTTTCCACCAACAATTTCAGATTCTTAAGCGATGCATTTGAAATATATCTTGTACATCAGTAAAGCTAACAAGACGTTTTAGAAGTGAAAAGTGTTTTCATAGAATTCGTGAATCATATTGGTTTAATGAAGTAGACATATAACATGTGAAGTGATGCCATATTGATTAGCATTTAGATAATTATGGATGGATACCTTCAAGTAAGCCTAATAGTAGCTAAAAATGTGATATGTGTATGCATGCGTTTGATGTAAAATCATATGTAAGCTATGAAAACCGTTTACAAATGAGATTTGAATAATATTGTTTAATATAATTAATATTTGCAAGATGTACATCTTCATAAAGATTTAACGAAGATTATGATTTCATTGGTGCAAAAGAAGTATCTTGGGTATATTTCTTTATTCTGTTTGCTTCACCAGTTCCATAGAATTTGAACGGGTTCGCCAGCATAGATTTTTCGTATGAAATGAAAAGATTTCCAAAAAATAAACCGTACTCGAAAATGTGTAAAACTATATTAGTATGCAGACTATATTTTAGAAGAAGCAGAACCAATAATATATATTGAGTAATTTCATTACATTTTATTATATACGTTATCCCAATACAAACGTTTTATTGCAAATGATGTGATTTGAGATTATATGAGATTACATTTCTTATTAATCAAATGACGGAAGATGAAGTTATCAACTATAAACTATGAAATATTTTTATATTTCCTGAGACAAGTTAACATACAATGAATGGTAATGCCTAGACAATTATATATGTATTTTGATCTATCAGACGATATTGATTTTGTATATCAGTAAATTTATTTCTTTTATTTCCTCATCTGTCTAAAGTTTTGTTCAACGGAGCACGACTATTTGCATAAAGTAACATTCGTTTATTGTAATATTTCGCTTCCATTTGTCTTTCATGTTATTGCTCATCTGCATTCAAAACTGGAATACTGAAACGAAACGCCTGAATTGAATGTCCATAAACTTTTCATCACTTTCAACATATAAACTTGATGAAAAACTAGGGACCAGAATGCATGATGCATACCCGATTATATACGAAATTAAATTGAAATTTATTTAACATACATGATATATCATAAATTAAATGGTGGCAGGAGAATAATCATTATCCATTTCTTTTATTAGAGCTCTTACTAGCAGAGATACCCGGCCTTGCTCGGGATTGAGATGGCATAGCTTTTTATTGTTTAACTTGTTTCAGTCATGTGACTGTGGCCATGCGGGAGCACCACCGCTGGTCAAACAAAACTATGTAAGCATAGTACTTATTCTAACAGTGACTTTTGCCGAATCGGTACGTTATTGGAATGTAAAAACAGCAACATCGGTTGTTAAGCAATGGTAGGAGTACAAATACAGACACGCGCACACAAAACTATATAGATATATACAACGGTCTCCTTTCAGTTTTTATGTACGACATCCACTCACGAGCGTTTAGTCGGCCTGAGGCTATAATATATATATATATATATATATATATATATATTACTCTCTTACTCTGTTACTTCTTTTAGTCATTCGAGTGTGGCAATGCTAGAGTACCACCTTTTAGTTGAAGAAATCGACACCTCGACTTATTCTTTGTACGCCTGGTGCTTATTCCATCGATATATTGTGCCGAACCAGGGAAGTAACCACACCAACATCGGTTTCTATGCTATAGTGGGGGGAAACAAAAACGCAGACAGAAATACAGGACATACTTCTTTCAGTTTCTACATATATGTATGTATATATATATATATATATACACACACACACACACACACACACACACACACACACACACACACGCATATATATATATATATATATATATATATATATATATATATATATATATATATATATATATATACATATATACAGATTGGTATGTATATATATATATGTATGCATCCGTGGACGGATGGATGGATGGATTGATGGATAGAATTCCTTTTAGAAAGTGATTAGATTAACAGAATTGTCTAATGTTATACGATAACAAAAATTTACTTACATTATAGAGAGAATAATTGAAAATACAATAAAGCGGGGGGGGGGGGGAAACAATGCGACCAAGAGGAATAATAATATTAATGCATTAATATTAAAGTTGTGTTAATGTTTCTTTTAAAGAAGTATCTTTGTTTTTAGGATAGTGTGAGTGAAAATAATGCTATACAAGATGAAAAACAAAGTGCATGCATTTATAAAATAAATAGTATTCAACTGCCATAAGAAATACATACTTTTAAGCAATATGAATGTACACAAATTAATTATGTACGTATTAATCTGCTTTCTATGTTTATCTTACATTCATCCCTTTACAGTCATTGTTGCAACCACATATAAAACTTTGAGAATCGGTTAAACCATTCAACCCATGTCGTAAAAGTATTGATTGCCGATGTAGCCATTAATAATGAATTCTCTATTGCTATGTTTACACACTTAAAGCAATATTTCGTATGCATATGTTTCACAACCTCCTAATCTATCCTGAAATACATCTCAAAGTAAAATATTTTAAATGCGTAGTTAATGCGTCAGTGCTTGCTAAATATTGTAAGAGAATTTAATTACTTCGCTAATTAAATAAGGATTATATGCAGAAATATTTCTGTGTCAGATGTCTACCTGATATAAAAAAAGAATCCTATAAATGCATGTTTGAGCACAATTTTAAATAGGCATAATCACACATAATGTGACTGTCTGCCTACATATATAGAGCTTTCTCTCTCTCTCTCTCTCTCTCTCTCACTTTCTCCATCAGAGGATTTTTCTTTTCTCTTGGCCTCTCCCTCTGTATATGCTTCCGTGTGTGCGCGTGTGGATGTATATATTTATGAGTGTAAGAGCATATGTTTCCATAAACGTATCTATATATATATGCGTATAAGGAAACACCCTTACTCCCATACATACAAATTCACCAACAATTATCTATGCATTTATGTATACTTCTGCATGTATATATATGTGTGTGTTTGTGATATTCCACTTTCAAGTGTCATTAACTTTGGTTAAACCGAGATATTTTATTTCTCCTTATGTACTCTAGAAAATGGAAGATGTGTACACACGGTGTAATACTGGTTTAAGTGTACATCTTAATTCTTAGGACTTTAGTAACCGATTGTATCATACAATAATCAGCAGAAGGATATTAAAATGTAATTACAAATAAGTTAGTTTAAGTGACGAATTTAAACAGCATTAACATATAAAATTATGTTGATACATATATATAATTCAAGTTAATGACTACAAATGTCTACTGCAATATATGCTTGAAATCTTTTCCTTTGATTGAAATGTGTTTCACCAATGTGTTTCCCTTATGCTCTCACGCTTTCACAATAAAGAATACATACAGCATATATGTGTGCTAAAATGGCACTTAAGCTCTGGTTGTTCCCAATTTTTAGTGCGAATATTCCCATACACACCCACCCGCTGATATACTAATATTCATATATATAAACACACACACACACACACACACACACACACACACACACACACACACACACTCACGCACACATACACTAATACATATTTTCAGATATACATGCATTTCTATTTTATATAAATACACATATGCATCAATGCCTATATATGTGTGCGTGTTTGTGTGTGTACGCGTGTGTGTGTATTTGTGCATATACATATGATTATATATATATATATATATATATATATATATATATATATATATATATATATATGCATATAGTTTTTACCTGTAACTTTGGATATTTATCCCCAATATTATTGTAATATATATATATATATATATATATATATATATATATATATATATATATATATATATATATGTTTAAAAATGTAGAGACTCAAAACACGGCCGATCTATATTTCATTTAGTCTTATGCTATATTGGTAGCGATAACGAAATTTACTGGAAAATTATATATATATATATATATATATATATATATATATATATATATATATATATATGCACTATGTAATCCTCTGTTGAACTCTTATAACGGCATTATAGCAGTATAGTTAGACAAGTAAGACACGACTATCTCTCTATGACCGACTCTTCGACAGACACTACTCATAGCATTTATAAGGACATCACATACCATTCGTTACGTGGGAGGGGTGTTCCATTATTACTATTATCCCCATAACATCCTTTTTAGTTTTTTTTCTTTTTTTCTAGAGAGTGTAATTTTATTTTTTTATCGGTAATAATTTTTACACCCCCCGCCTCACTTTTTTGAGTTTCTTTTTCATACAGTTACATCTTAAAATTATTTTTTAGTTCGGCCTCCACTTCCAGGAACTCTGTACATATTCATCTTTCGCTTGTTCCATTATATGTAATGGCATTGATACTTGAAAAGTATCATATAACCATTAAATCGGTTCTACCATTCTCTTGGGATCACCCTCAACGAATCTTGTATTTTAATTGGTTCATGTGTCTCTTATATACCCCATTTCTTCCTTTTACCAAATATTGCAGTTTTCATATGCGTTTGGTAATTACGCCATCTTCCCAACTTTGTTATATGCCCTAACAAATGCATTTTCATCAATTTTGAAATATTTTGCCGTATTATGCATTGTAATTTTTCTTTCCTTACGAAGTAGCAATTTCTCGAAGACTGGCTTTATTTTCCTCGCAGACATGAGCTCCGCTGGTAACATACCTGCTGGTGTATTTGGATTTGGTTTCAAACGGTATACACTTAAGAATTTTTGTAGAGCTACCTCATCCGTGACTTCCTTATTCGACATTCTTAGTATTCTTTTTAATGTATCGATAAAGCGTTTTGCTTCTATGTTAGATGTAGGATGCTTGGTACCGTAGTTACATGTTCTACAGCAAACATTTTACAAAACTTCTTAAATACAAATGTCACTCACTCCGTTCCATTGCCAGACGTTATCACGTCTGGAACGCCAAATCTCGCAAAGAGCACATGTAGAAAGTTTGTTACAGTTGAAGAGGTTGGATTTTTACACTTACCGATTTCTGGCCATTTAGAGAAACTATCCGCTACCACTAAGTTGTATGAACCGTTTAAGGGACCAGCGAAATCGAGGTGTAATCTTCAGCACAGAACATCTACCTTTGGCCAAGGTTCACTTTTTATCGTCGATAACTTTGCTGCTAAGGCACATCCTCTACAGCCTTTCACTCAATTTCCAATTTCTCACATTAAGCTCCAGTCACACAAACTAACACATGCCTTCACACACGCACACACACGCACACATACAGACACACAGATACACGCATTAACACACGTACAAAGAAATAGATAATCCCTCTTTTCTCTTTTACTCTTTTACTTGTTTCAGACATTTGACTGCGGCCATGCTGGAACACCGTCCTTAGTCGAGCAAATCGCCCGCAGGACTTATTGTTTGTAAGCCTAGTACTAACTCCATCGGTCCCCTTTGCCTAACCGCTAAGCTACGGGGACGTAAACACACAACCATCGCTTGTCAAGCGATGTTCGGGGGTGGGGGAAACACAGACACACATACACACACACACACACACACACACACACACACACACACACACACACATAAATATACATATATACGACGGGCTTCTTTCGGTTTCTGTCTAACATACTAACTCACAAGGCTTTGGTCGGCCCTAGGCTATAGTAGAAGACACATGCCCGAGGTGCCACGCAGTGGGAATGAACCCGGAACAATGCTGTTGTTAAGCAAGACAATTACTACACAACCGCTCCGGTGCCTATACATTGACAAATAGATAGGGAAAGAGAGAGATAATGTAGGCATGCATACATATTCTTTTCATTCAGAGTAATTTTGTTGTTTTAATGGCATCTCAGATAATGCATTCCAAAATCTCGGATATCTGATAACAAATATATTTTACATTCAGATACTCATTTTCCCACGTAATGTTTCTGTCTTCTGTGTATCTGTTTGTCTTTCTCTCCATATATATATATATATGTGTCTGTCTGTGTGTGTGTGTGTGTGTATGTATGTATGTATGTATGTATATATAAATGCATGAATGGACGAATAGATATATATGTAGATATTCACATGCCTACTTTGATACATGCATGTGCACACACACACACACACACACACACACACACACATATATATATATATATATATATATATATATATATATATATATATATATATGCATACATGCACATTCATATGAAAAATGTCAATCTGAGTTACTCGGTAATGTTGAAAATTTTTTGCTAATTTGTTAACTGTTTTGTTCCTTTCAAATTTTCGGAATGAATATCCTTGGCTTAGTAGTATGCTACAATAAGGAAGAGAATATTGGAAATCATAATCTCTGAAGTAATAACATGTAATTAGACATGTGCTAAAATGGAGGATCTCCAAAGAACATTTTAGTAACATGCATTCATACTCTTTAGATTTGTTGATGACTTTCAGAAATTTTGTGGAAACTGGAATCTGAATTTCACTTTGGATATCAATTGGCTTCAGTGATACTTTTATGAATGAAACAACACACAAAAGGAAATTTACTTGGCACAAGCCCGATCTACATAACATGAAGTATGAATGTTCTACGGAGACTTTGGTAGCATTGCAAAAGTTTGGAGGATAGAATTTGCAATGTAGCAAAATTGAGGTTTCAAACTTATGCATTAGATTGTGTGGACGGCTTCCTACCGGTAACTCCTTTTAGAAAATTTGATTTGACATTCTCCAGCTACCTCTAGTAAAGTGATTGTCTCTTGGTGTGCAGTATTTCTCTCAGGGAATATGCCAGTGACCTTGCGTTAATTTCTTTCACTGCCACACCTTCCATGCTAAGATTTGGTATCAGATAATGTGATGTGAACACTTTGGAAACTTTAGTAATATGTTCCTGTATGATACAATGATATCTCTGAACGGCATTTGAATTTGGTTGTAATTAATACTTTCTCAAATTTTGCTTCTGAGTTTTAGTTCCTAGACATGGAACACATAACAACAGCTACATTAGCACTCAAACATAGTTGTATACGGGTGGTAAATCTTAATCATGGAAGGTGAGGAAAAAGATAGATAAGAGGTTTTTCGACAAATATCTATTCAGTCAATGCGATATTTAAAAAAAAATGTTAATCTGCTCGTCAGTACCAAAACGGAGTGGAGGCGCAATGGCCCAGTGGTTAGCGCAGCGGACTCGCGGTCGTAGGATCGTGGTTTCGATTCCCAGACCGGGCGTTATAAGTGTTTATTGAGCGAAAACACCTAAATCTCCACGAGGCTCCGCCAGGGGATGGTGGCGAACCCTGCTGTACTCTTTCACCACAACTTTCTCTCACTCTTACTTCCTGTTTCTGTTGTGCCTGTAATTCAAAGGCGCAGCCTTGTCACACTGTGTGTCACGCTGAATATCCCCGAGAACTACGTTAAGGGTACACGTGTCTGTGGAGTCCTCAGCCACTTGCACGTTAATTTCACGAGCAGGCTGTTCCGTTGATTGGATCAACTGGAACCCTCGACGTCGTAAGCGACGGAGTGCCAACAACCAAAATGGAACAGAATATGTGGTCGAGAGTTTTAATGTATAGGGTTTGAATAATTCTCACATACAAATTTTCAATTTTCATTTCTCTTGGATTAGATTGCCTGTTGATATTTTTTTGTCATTATATAATAGGTTCTTGAGAGTACGTCACTTCTACATATGACAAGGATAATGGTATTAACTGTCTTTTGTAAGGTACTGTGCCAGTGATTCTGTTTCTTGTAAAATTTGTTACGAATATACATTTTCACGCAGGAATCTAAAAAATAGACCCCTCTTAATAGGTTGTTTATTTGTCCCCGCAAAGACGCAAGATCCCCAAATGACGTAGCTCTTTGTCTAATGTAGAGAAGTAACTGAAAGCAAAAATTGTGTGTTGTTGACATAGGCAATTTCATTGTGTACAATAGTTTACATTGACGTGTTCGTTCTTCTGCTGAATGATTCATTCAATTCAAGCAAATATAGAGGAGGGCAGTGCTATGAGATTAACGAGCTATGATCTAAGTAATATATCTACTCAGTCGTTATCAACCAGAGGGACAGTTTAGTTGACCAGTGTTCGGTAACGTTGATCGATGAGAATTTTTTAAATTCTCCAAATTGATTCATTGCTGGAAATGTGACTACCTACCAGACAATGTTTGCAATCATTACGCTTCTTCTCAGTAAACATAGAAAGTATACTACTGCTCATGTTCTGTCGGTGTTGCAGTGCTCTAAACTGATTTGTACTTTTAGGAGTTTGTACAACAATTTCTGTGTAAGAAATATTGATATATTTGTTAGATTGTTGATGTTCCTCTCTTGCTTTCGAATTTCGGGTGCCCGCCACTCTAATGATGGTATCACTCATTATCAGTCAGAGGGTTCGAAGAAAGACTCGAGGATATCGTTTGGTGCAATTTTGTTAAAATTTCCTCCTACTTGTCGTTCTGTCGTTTGTTCTTATGCAACAACAATCCTTTCTCTGGTCTGATGCTACCCATTCTAAACTCACTTGACAGATTCATTTCAATTGTATACTGTTAACAGCAGTGTTTTTTCACGTACTCCTTCAGATCACTGTGCATGAAATGGCATTCTTCATGTGAATACTTCGGATGGTTAATCTATAACTTTCACACAAATGAATTATTGTTGAGATATTTATTCATATTTATTGACGGGTCAACATAAGGACCATCGAGCTACTCTGGAACGATTGACAAAGGAGAAATTATCTGTGGATTCTTTCCTGTTTGAGCGCGAAAATGCTACCTACAAGCTGTTGCATCACAGATCACCTATATGTGTCAAATCTAATGTCACATTCTTTACGTGGGGGTGATGAAAACTTCCTGGATTTAAGGGTGTCGCGATATATCTCGTTGGAGGCCCAAACTTCTGGGTTCTGTTTCAGGGTTTACAAAATATGGAGGACTGCTAAAATAAGTGTGTGAATCATCTGAGAGGGTAATATGTTGAAAAAAATCATGATTAACTGATCCTCCTGTATTTTCCTCTACTCAATGCCATGAACTAATTTTTCTGAAGAAATACATTTGTCATATACGACTTGTCAGCTTCATGTTTCACAACATTCAAAACAGGTCGAAATTATTCGCAGACAACGGAGCCATATTTTTCCTGTTCTCTATATTTTATCTTGGAGGACTGAAATGCTACTATCACGTACAAGTGTTCTTTCATTTGGTAAATCTAGTTCCATATTTTGTTTATATTTCGCAATGTAATTGATAGAATTTCATTTACTGCTTCGAACAAAACGTCATCTCAACATCATCCTTCACATTTTACCAACAGTGTTTCCATGGTGCATTTTGTTGTTCTCTAATTAGTACTTACATTTTGTGTTGTTATTCTCTTTTGCCTTTTTTTTTTCAATAATATATTAGGCTATACATAAAACATTAAGAATATTAAAGCATCTTACACGGCTTTTAGCCTTATTAACCATTGAAGTAAGAAGATTTCACAGTTTGTCATCACTCGTTAGTTATGGCTAATTCATACATAATTGTTTTGAGGTTACATATAGTGAAATTGACGTAAGCAACACATACATGATTGATATACTTTGATCAAGATTATTTTATGGGTATTTCAGCAACATTATTTTCACGAATGTTAAATTGGTAAATAAAAATAAAAATAAGGTAAATACTTAACTTGATCAGCTATGGCGGTTACAGAAGTTTACTAATATCTGTGAAAAGGCGCTGAAAACTTACTCTCGTCCTCACTATTAACTTACAGGTAATTCAAATATTAAAATTACTAATGAAATGATATACTGTCGATTATTTTGTATTACGTGGTATTTGTTAGAAATGCATCATTTTCTATAGTACAGATACTTGATACCTCATTAATAGTCCTATGGTGCACCGTAATTCCTATGCTGTGTACGTCTTTTTTGCTACTGACGTGAAGAAAGTGCTATATGTTTCTATCGCATTCTGAGCAATAAATTACTGTCATTTCCAGGTTTGCCTTTACAGTCTGATAATTGATATTTCTTTGCAAAATTCAAAGAATGAGCTAGTAAGATTAACCGCTTTGTGATAATAAGTAATTAGGAACCAGTAAATGGTTGATCGACATTTTACATATAGGAACCAAATTGGCTTCATCCCAGAGCTTAACTATTACAAAAAAATGTATCTAATCATGGAAAATAGGGATTTTCTCTGAAGTACAAAGTGAAAAAAAGTGGCCACAGCCCGAAAGTATAGCATTATAGTCACATTGATCAGAATCCATGCGGAGTTAAACAAAAAGAAGAAATACAACAAAAACGCACATGTACACCTTTACTCAATATATAGATGTTACATGGAATGCAGCAGTAGCGATATCATTTTACGTTTAAATCCAATTTCCAATTCATTGTCAGTTAGGGAATACTAAAATAGAAACGCCACTGATATAATATTCGTATTTATATTAGACAGCAAAAAAATAAAAGTTTCAGAGCAAATTTCACCGTGACAGCCTTTAGATTCCACTATGCAAGATGGCGACTGTTATAAAACAAAAAACGATATACCATGAATAAGTATACTCTGCTGAGACATACAATGCTCTGAAGTATACTGGATATAATAGAAGTTACTCCAATAAAGGAAAACGTCAATGCTTAGGGTCTTTATATTATTGATGGAAACAGTCATTTTGTTATTTATATTATATTTCCAGTAACTTGACTTGATATAAGCAAAAGAACGGATGTGAAAATAGAATATATTATTGATGTGGACATGTGAAAGGAGAAAACAATAATACATAATATAATGGAATGAATTAATGATAACAAAAATATATCGAAAGAAAATAGAAAAGCATAAAAAGCAATGTTGAAAGCAATTTCTGCATCTGCTAAACGGATGATAATCTAGAATAATTCGTGACATATTATATAGAATGGTGGTTACCTAAAATCCTGCGGTGAGGAAAACCAAGAAAATATAAACAAGAAAAAAAAATATATAAATGTTAACGATTTGATTATTGATCGCCCTTTTATTGATAGATAATATAGAGTGTATACGTGAAACAAAATAAGATTAAAAGAATGCATTGAAAATGAGCAAAAGAAAACTGAACACAAAAATGTCTGTGAAAGAAATCTTAAGCAGAAAATGTATTGGGTCGAACTTTTGAAGGGTAAATATCATACAGATTCGATCGTTTTGACGCATAATTCTTTTCTAGATACGTTAATGCTTTAAGAGAATGGCAGATGTACAGATATAGAATTTCAAATTACGATAGAAAGTCTCACTATATATAGCAGAAATATTTCTACATTTTGTGTTAGAGGAATAATGATAATAATAATTAATAGTTTGATAGATACAGAGATACATAGAGAATAGATTTCAAGAACACGCGCGCGCATATATATTTACACATACATACACACACACACATACACACACACACACACATTTATACATATATTTATATCTATATATTTATATATATATATATGTATGTATGTATAATATATATATATATATGTGTGTGTGTGTGTGTGTGTGTGTGTGTGTGTGTGTGTGTGTGTGCGTGTGTGTGTGTATAATATATATATATATGTATATATATATATGTATGTATGTATATATATATATATGTATGTATATATATGTATGTATATATATATGTATGTATATATATGTATGTATATATATATATATATATATATATGTATGTATTTATATATGTATGTATATATATGTATGTATATATATATATATATATATATATATATATATATATATATATATATATATATATATATATATATATATATAAACAATATATGAGTATATGCATATATATGTACATGTATGTATATACGTTCATCCACATGTACATATAGATACATAACTGGGTACATGACGTGGCAAAAGAACAAGGACAAAATGGTAAACAAGGTGCAACAAACAAACAGGCCACATAGAAACATCCCTTTCATCAGCTGCCACCATTAAAACTCCGGCGTTTCGAAGAATTAAGGCAGTACGCATCGTTAAAATGGTTCTTCCCACGAACACAAATTAAATTGTTTTCGTGGAGGGTAGTGGCGGACGAAAAACAAGACAGGAAAACGAAACGGTGATATGAACAAACAAAAAGGTTGTACAGCCAGACGTGAAGTGTGTATGTCTTGTATAAATATCTACATATATATATATATATATATATAATATATATGCACACACATCTTTATATATATATATGTATATTTATAGACACATATATAGTATATGTATATTCGTGTGTATGTATGAATATAATTTTGTCTCAGCCATTCCATTGCCAGGATTCCGTAAGGTACCGCCTTGAACGTTTAGTCGATAAAAAACGAAAACAGTAGTAATATTAATATTTTAAGTTTCATAATTGCTCTATAAACGCTACGTTAAGGGGAAGTAAATTAACCGATGTCGGTTGCTAAATGAGGACAAACATACGTCATACATGCTACATGCATACGTCATACATGCACACAAAAATATATATATATATATATATATATATATATATATATATATATGTATATATATATATATATATATATATATATATATATATATATATATATGTATATATATATATATATATATATATATATATATATATATATATATATATATATATATATATATATATATATATATATATATCAGCAAATGATCATTATAAGAATTAATTCATTAAATGGAGTTAAATAAATGTCTGAATCTTAAGTTCCATGCAAAATCCCAGGCAATTCTAACAATGGAATGCACCAGGCTACAGTTATCGTTATGTACTACATCGCTTCCTTTCTCGTCGCCTACGAGCAGTGTTCAGATTTTGATAGAGCGACTTCAAAATTGTGATATACACAGAGGTAAATATTACCCAAGTGATCATCAGTTGATAATCCGATGGTCAGTTGATTAACAGTGGAGGTGATAGTGAGTCCAATATTGTTGTTGTTGTTGGCACTCCGTCGCTTACGACGTCGAGGGTTCCAGTTGATCCGATCAACGGAACAGCCTGCTCGTGAAATTAACGTGCAAATGTCTGAGCACTCCACAGATACGTGTACCCTTAACGTAGTTCTCGGGGACATTCAGCGTGACACAGTTTGACAAGGCTGACCATTTGAATTACAGGCACAACAGAAACAGGAAGTAAGAGTGAAGGAAAGTTGTGGTGGAAGAGTACAGCAAGGTTCGCCACCATCCCCTGCCGGAGCCACATGGAGCTTTAGGTGTTTTCGCTCAATAAACACTCAGAACGCCTGGTCTGGGAATCGAAACCGTGATCCTATGACCGCGAGTCTGCTGCCCTAACCACTGGGCCATTGCGCCCCCAGTGAGTCCAAAATAGTAACTAAATATTGTCAAATTTCTAAACTGTTTCTATAAATAACTCCCCCATTGATTTTTATTGTACCCCATGTGTGTCTATCAGCTGCGCTGTATAACGAAAGAGTTGTTGGTTGGATTAAAAGGCTTTGTATATCTGTTTACTGAGATTCTTTTTTTAATTATATAGAGAAGATGTTATCCTCAAGGTAGTCTTTCAATATTAATGACTTCTAACATTTGAATCTACCATGATGTGTCTCTATGTGTGTGGTATAACGTACACATCTAGTCTAATTTGTGGTTCCCTGTGGTGTTGACGGTGTCAGGTTTAGTATGGCAATATTCGTGGACGTTACCAAGATATTTCCTATTTTGATATTTAATATTTCTGTAATATTTATCATACTTCTTGCTTCCTTCCATGTATCTCGATTTATTATTGATTAGTTTCCAGGATTTTGATACTTGTTCAATCCATCACTACACATTTGTTCCTCATGCCACATATGACAACGTATAATATATTTACTTTCATATAATGTAACTTATGAATAAATGATAATTTTGATATTATTATGACTATTATAAGGCAAGTAAACTTGCTGAATTCATTTTCAATTATGGAACTTGTGTTTATGTGTGCGTGTGCGCACGCGTTCTTGCGCGCGCGCGCATGAGAGAGAGAGAGAGTGTGTGTGTGTGTGTATGTGTGTGTGGGTGTGTGTGTGTGTGTGTGTGTGTGTGTGTGTGTGTGCGTGTAACGTAAAGGGATAGAAATTTGGAATTCGGGCTTGTAACTTCCTAGCACTCTGATATAATTCAGATCTGGCTAACCACATTAAATTGAAGGAAACATTCAAAATTGTTCAAAATAAATAACTGAACGGTACTTCACCTGATAGGTAAATTTTAAATTCTTTTCAGTGGACTTCATACAGCATACAGAGTACATAATCAGGACATCATAAAGGAATATTGGGCATTATTCATCTTCAAATTATATTCATTACAGTATTATTCTCATTAAATTCCAGTCCGACACATGTTTCTCTCGATAAATGTTCTAGTATCCTCTGATGTAGCATGTATGTGCATCTAGCTGATTCTATCTTAGTACATATCCATCCAAACTAGACATTTCTATGCAGTTTTTTTTTCAAAGTTCTATCCATACGGGTGGGTGAGTCGAATTGAGCCTTTAAGTATAAGATAGACCTACTTAAAATATATGCTAGGTGAGGAATCATAAAATCCTAGGATACATGACAGTAGAGTTTGTGCTGAAATAAGACACGACTATAGTTCTGGTATCACCTAAATTAGAATAACTTTTTTTTAGATATTAAGGGAACAGATATTTTATACACTCAGTAGTGAAGGAAATCATTAATTAGATCAACTAACGTTCACATTTTTCTAAACTCATAAATAGATAATATGATACCATATAAGATAAATGGACATATGTGAAAGGAATCGGAAAAACGAGGAAATAAATATCGTTTCAATTTGGATGATCAGATCAGTTCATAATAGCAAAATGTTATACTTTTTTGAAAATTAGATGTGTAGTATTAATTGACATGAATAAAGTTGAAATTCAAATAATATTTTGTCTCAGTTCACAAAGAACCCTATACCTTTGAAGTTTAATGTGAATTCGTTAAAATCGAACAAAATAAAATATTCAATTATTGGACTACGTTAACATGTGTACTTCTATCAGTCAGTGTGATTTCGAATTCAAAATCCAGATAGATGCTCATTATCCCGCTAGAATCATAGTTATTATTATTGTTTCTGTTTACATTAGTTTTATTAGGTTTTCTGGGTTCCAAGTAAAGAATTCTGTTATTAGCTTAAAATTATGCACTACAGTAATTTGGGAGAGGCTCCTATTTGTTTAACAGCAGAGCTAGTCGTTGTTCTGTGAATTCCAAAAATGAAATAAGCAGGTCAAGAGGAGACATGTGAGATAATGAGTTGCTGAAGAGGAAACATGATGTGTGACCAAAGAGCTTCGACAAAGAAAATACAATTTTAATAATAAAGCTGAAATAAAGACCAACTATTAGGCTGTTTCACATGAAATGTCATATTTGAAAGGTAACAATAAAATCTTTGAGAAGTGTTAGAGAACTGATTTATTTAATCAAAGTACGATCCATGTTCAGTTATAACATTTACCCAATGCTTCTCTACGTCATATATTCCATCTTTAAAAAAAAATCATCTTTGGTTGTGATAAACTGTTCGAATGCTAAGAATGGTTTATTTCTTATGAAAAGCTCAAAATGTTTAAATAAGTGATGATGAGTAGGGGAGTACCAGGGGAATAGGAAAGATGTTGCAATATCTCATAATTCAGGCTTTTCAACTTTTGGACCGTAGCTTGAGGAGTGTGAGGATGTGCATTTTTGTGGAGCAAAATTGGGCCATCTTTATTCACTAGTCTGGGTTGCTTCTCTTTCAAGTTCACATGCATACAATCAATTTCCTGGCAATACGATGTTGCTCCTATCGTTTTTCCGTGTTGCAAAGGTGAATAATGAATAGTTATTCTCTTTGAAGACCTGCATACAGTGACCACTAACTTTTTGGGCTGCAATGTGTGCTTTGAGTTTTGCTTAGGTGATTATCCTACATCTAATCAATCGCTGTCCTGTTCTCCTGCTGTTTCCAAAGAGTATCCATTTCTCATCACAAATAATAATTTCATGCAAAAATGCCCTTTTTCCATCGAGAAAACAATACGGAGTACACTTAGAGGCGTCTGTTTCCTTTTTTTCAACATTTTACAGGTGTACAAAAACAGTTGTGCGAGATGTTTTGAGTTCTGATGAAAGTTTTCGAACGTTTGTTCTCGGATCTTGTTCAACCAAAGTATTTAATCCATCATGTCGCATAACTGATTTTGGCCTACCCCTTAGTTTATTTTCAAGGCTATCGTTTCATGAACGAGAGCTTTGGAACCAACTCTGAAGAGTTTTGATGTCAACCAAAGGCCCGCTTGGTATTCCGTAGAGCTTCTGCGGCAGAGTGATGCAGTTTGTACTAAAACTAGAAAATCATTCGAGATGGTTTAGTTGTTATCATTTTCATAATGTCTGTGGGAACGAAATTTGTATACTTATATTATTTGGAAAGAAAATGGTCATAACCGAGTTTTTAAATGACTGAAATAGCAATTAAAAATGCGACATTTCATGTGAAACAACTAAATATATAGTTCGTGCATTTAATTGACAAAATATAACCATCCCTAAGTATTACAATATATATAAACACAAACACACAAACACACACACACGCTAACACACGCATACACACACATACACACACACACACGCGCAAACACACGCATACACACACAAACACACGTACACACACATGCATATAGGTGTGCACAGTTTCTCTGAGTCAACTATAAATTGACATTGCAAAGAGAGCAAAAGAAGAAGAAACTATTAATCAATCATAATTATCGTCCTGTTTTACACTAGCAGATGTTCCATCCGTCACATGCATAGATGTTCTGAGGTGAGATTCATATTAAACACAGACGACTACCTAATCTAGCTTCCTCCACCGCTATCTCTCTAACTCTATCTCTCTCACTCTCTCTCTCTCTATCTCTCTCTCTCTCTCTCTCTCTCTCTCTCTCACTCTATGCTCATATATATACGTACATATATATGTGTGTACACACACGCACACATATATCTATCTATCTATCTATCTATCTATCTATCAACTTATCTATCTCTCTCTCTCTCTCTCTCTCTATATATATATATATATATATATATATATATATATATATGTATGTGTATGTATATATATATATATATATATATATATATATATATATATATATATATATATATATATATATATATCATTATTAATAAATTATAGGGTAGCAAAAAAATTTTATTTTCCACCAGTGGTCTAGCGACAAATAAAATTTCTAAGATTTGTTTGCTACCCTATAATTTATTAATAATGATACAATTTTTTGGCTAATTTCTGAAAGAAAATCGGCATTTTTTGTATTTGCTGCCGATTAGGTAAACCGCGAATGCGCGGTAAATTTTGGAAAATTAAACATATGAACATAGGCCATGCTCCCTATGACTCGTTTTCATATGTTGTCTGGTTATTCTGCTGATGATAGTTCGACCATTGTAAGGTATAATTTTATCTTACTAAAATGACTTGAAACCATGGTACAGAATATAGATTGGTAAATGTTTTTATTTTTCATTCCCTTTCGAAATTATCCCTATTTTTGTGGTATGTAGTCTTTTGCTGCTCTTTCTAGCGGGTCAGATGTCGTAGTATAGGCATCTCTGTATTTTAAATATATATATATATATATATATATATGTGTGTGTGTGTGTGTGTGTGTGTGTGTGTGTGTGTGTGTGTGTGTGTGTGTGTGTGTGTGTGTGTGTGTGAGTAACTAGTTAACAATCTATCAGTGAACATATTTCGTATCCCAAATGAATAAAAAATGTTTGAAGAAGTTATGTAATTTTTCTTCATGTTATGACACTGATCAATATTTATATACTGAGAACTGTATATATATTTACAGAAACGCCGTTAGAACAGCAGAGGTTTTGGGTCAATTAACGTTAAAAAGCGGAAAAAAATTTTAATAACCAGCCATGGGATTCGAACCCACAACCCTCAAAGACTTCGGCTGAGTGATTTATTACGAAGCTAAACTACCCGCTAAGAAGTTTAGCAGCAAATGTAGAGGCTGTAAAGCTAAATGCACAACTATGTGTATATAAACAAACTATTTGTTATTTTGTTATAATCATCGAAATGTTTATTGTACTATACAAGTAAGGTGACGTTTTTTCGAACGTAGAAACGTCGTTAGAACAACAGAAATATTGGGTAAATTACTCTTACAAAACGGGAAAATTTGTCATCAAACAGACATGGATTTCGAACCCACATATGTTATATGTGCTTGTGTATAAATTTGTCTGTATATGTATGTATACATATAGACGCAAGCGTGACTGTATGTTTGAGAAGTTTCCTTGATAAGAATTGTTCAGGCCCATTGAACGGTACGTTGCGAAAATGTCTTCTATGATAGGCCATGGCCGAAAAAAATACTTCTTAGTGGATACAGGGAAACTGAAAGTCTGTCATACATCTGTGGGTATGTGTGTGAGTGTGTGTGTGTGTGTGTGTGTGTGCGTGCGTGCGTGTGTGTGTGCGCGTGTGTGTGTGCGTGTGTATGCGTGTGTGTGTGTGCAAGTGCGTATTTTCGACATTCTTGTAACACATGACACATTTTTCATAATTTTATTTGTCAAATATACTAGAGACTAAACTTAAGGTGTGGGAATAGCTGATCTTATTATTGCACCCTGAAGGAACATTCGTTTTCGCGTGTGTGATTTCTAGATAAACTATGAATGGATGTTGGGGTTCATGCAGTTTCGCACCTCTACTCGAAAAATGCATCTTTTTTATTTTCGGATTCCTACGTTTTAGATGTCGGAGATTATGAATATTCAAAAAAAAAATTTTTTTTAATTTCACCCCACCACCATATTTTTTTATTTTGTTTACTTTAAAAAGATCGTTGAGAATTGACGAGCATATGCAAATCAAAAGTAAATACAGACAAAAACATTAAAGTGAAAAGCAATTGCGTTTTACTTGTGTCTGCCTTAAATAATCGCAAATAACAAATTATTGTAAATTAAATATACAGCATTTTATGAGAAACAAACAATGTTTAATAATTAAAGTTATGAAGATAAAGAGCTAAAGTTTAATAAGGGGCTCAATTTTCACCACCTCCCCCAATTTTAAAATTTGAAATTTTCATTCATGCATTTATATATCTGTCTATCTATTTAAGCCTGTCCGTTTATTTATAAAATATATATCAACTAAATGTCGCAGTCCTAAAGAAGACGGTGTTAGTGTTGATTTTAGCTCCAGGAAGGCATTCATATCTATCTCGTTATACACATATCTATATGCGTGGTTTCTTGCATATTCGGAATCTCCGTCATCTAAAACATTGGGAAAAAAATTTCGATAAAGTTCAAAATGTGGTTTTGGTTGGGAGAAGAGTAATTTTTTTTTTTTTTTGCATATTCGTAATCTCCGACATCTAAAACGTAGGAATCCGAAAAAAAGATTTTGAAAAAAATGCATTTTTCAGAGAGAGGTGCGAAATTGCATTAGCCCCAGGGTGTTAATTACACTTTCCTTGCATTTACATGCGTGTTTGTGTATTTATGTATAGGTTTATAGTAACTGTCCATATTTGCATTTGTATTTAATATCCCTCTTTCATCGTACCAACATTGGAAATATGAGAAATATTTTATATTAAACAAATATACATCGTAGTAGCTTATTGAGAATAGAGCGCAATACTTCATACATATGAAGACACAAAAAACACATGCACACTCACACACGCATATACATAAACACAAACCCCAAAACACGCACGCACAAATAAACGGACGCACACATAAACACAGAAAGAAACACACACACACACATGTGGATGCGTGTATAGTACCCTTGTGTAGGCGCAATGGCCCAGTGGGTAAGGCAGCGGACTCGCGGTCGTAGGATCCCGGTTTCGTTTCCCAGACCAGGCATTGTGAGTGTTTGTTGAGTGAAAACACCTAAAGCTCCACGAGACTCCGGCAGAGGGGGAGGGGTGCTCTACTTTTTCACCACAGCTTTCCCTCACTCTTTCTTCCACTTTTTGTTGTACTTCGAAGAGCCAGCCTTGTCACACTCTGTGTCACGCTGAATCTCTTCGAGAACTACGTTACGGGTACTCGTGTCTGTGGAGTGCTCAGCCACTTGCATGTTAATTTCACGTTGATCGGATCAACTGGAACCCTCTTCGTCGTATCCGATGGAGAACCACTATAGTAACTTTCAGTCAACTACAAATTGGCATTTTATTGCAAAGATAGAAAAGAAATAAGAAAATTGTATTTAATACATCATAATTTAAGTCCTGTTTTGTTCTAGCAGATATTCAACTCATGTCGCATATACCGATGTTCTGATGAGAGGTGCGCATTACACAAACACAGCAACTTAATGAAGCCTCTCACATCTCTGCCCCTCTGTCACTGTCTCTCTCTCACTCTCTCCTCTCATACATATATATGTGTGTGCGTATATCGATATCTATTTAGCTCTCTCTCTATATAAATGTTTATTTACTCAGAGCAATAGGCACAAACAGTACTACACTATTGTTGCTGATAATTGTGTATCTCGTGAATTAAAAAGGGGGATTTAAAATGCTAGTTCAATAAATACGAGATCTATGGGTATGAGAATGTGTGTCCCATAATGTTATTAACTACTATTAAATAGTCTTCAACATGTATGCGAATATGCATGCAAACATACCGACACACACACACGCGCAAAAACGCACGGACATATATATATATATATATATATATATATATATATATATATATATATGTATGTGTGTGTGTGTGTGTGTGTAAAGAGAGAAAAGGATAAAGAGAACAATGGTAGAGTTAGAAATATATTTTAGGGATAAAGTCTTACAGCTGTTTCAGGGAAAATCCAATGTATCCAATGTATCCAATGGATTATTACATCTATTACATCCTCTTATAGATGTAATAATCCATTCCTCTACTATTACCGTCTCCGATGAAGGGATACATTGGATTTTCCCTGAAACAGCTGTAAGACTTTATCCATAAAATATATTTCTAACTCTGCCATTGTCCTCTTTATCCTTTTCTCTCTTTATACATACACACGCTAATACACGACCTATGTTATATTCCCCACTCATGTTTATACAACGAAAGAGGCAAAACTAGTCGGTATACAGCACTTACTTGGTATTACCTGTATCTTTATGATTTGGTTGAATCCAATACCCTACATAACCTTATATATATATATATATATATATATATATATATGATGAAATCACCCGTTTAAGACGACGTATAAGTATTTAGTTCTTGATGAATGACTGCCACAAATGGATTGTTTATATTGATCAGATGCATGTGCTGTGAATTAGCTTACTCCTCCATAACTTGAACAGGTACATTGTGTACTAGACTTTAGTAGTCCAATTGATCGCAGAGCAATATGAGATAAAACAATTTGCTGAAGAACAAACGCATCACTAGCTCCAGGGATTTAAGCCACGATATCGCGATTGTAAGTGCAACTCTTTAACACTAGGTCATGCCTCCACACACACACACACACACACACACACACACACACACACACACACACACACACAAAACAAATAAATATATATGAATTGTTTTAGAAACCCCTTGTCTATTTTATACGTCCATTCAAGTGTTGTTCGTGTAGGTAATGAAGTGGAAATTTTTTATTTATGCAGGTAATAGTTTATCGTTGTATTTCAGTTACTATCATGTTTGGGATCAGTATACACTATGTCCTTACAGTTTAAAAGTTTATCAAAGAAACGGTAAATCTGGAGTTTCATATCAGCCAGTATACATATATGTATTATATACGTAAATGAACTTGCGTCCTAATGTGTGAGTAAATCAAGGCCCATCATTTTACCGATATTAACGAAGTCATATACACCATGCAATATCATACATTTGAAATCAAAAATGCATCAACATCTGTGCATAAATACATGTTAATAAATTACATAATCAACTGAAATCCTAACCGTTGTCACAAACCTAAGCAATTGTCTTTATATGAGTATATGTTCTCTAACATTTTCGCATGAATTAGTACAGCATTAAAGTATAAAATGCCAAGAAAGAACAAAACTTTTTAGAAACATTTTAAATTTGTGGTTGTAGAGATATTTCCTTTGTTCATCGCAATATTGGATTTTCAATTGGTTCATTAAAAAAAATCTTTCTGTTATAAATCTCTCAACGACAGCGATAAATTATTTCAAATGAGCTGGTTAATATTCATATGATTTTCCTATACAAAATATTTTTCGACATTCATCGCTGCAAGCAAATTTAGAGCTAACTTATTTGAGAGCTGCTTATAAGTCTGTGACATATTCGTAAAATATTGTCTGCCATTTTATCTTTTTCATTGAATAAATGTCTAGTATGTGTTGTTTCGCAAATTATAAGTCGTTATACTTTACTAAGAACAAGATAGAAATGAATCCTGTAAACATACATTATTTTCTCCTTTTGAACATACTATTAGACAGACACTTCTTCTCCAGCCACACCTTCCATTTCAAATGAAAAGTAAAAAATGACCGTAAATCGTGGCCGGAGATTAAGTTGCCTGTCTTAATCCATTTTATCCTAGTCTTCCATACTGCCTCTTTCGCTATTGCTACAACCGTGAGAAAGCAATTCTTACCTGCGTTTGTTAAAAGTCCCGGTGGGTCAATTTTTATAATTGACTCAGTCGACAGCCGTACGCTTCCTTCACCGGAGAAGAGGTGTTCAGTATAAACCCACATTTCAGATATCTCCGGATACTGGACAATAGCGCGAGAGACGGTTTCCCTGTCTCTCCCGCATCTTGGACAGGTCGGAGACTTACGCTTACCGTGTCTTGCGAGCATATTTCAAACGGACAAGACACCTCTGTAACACTGCCAAGTCAAAGACTTTTGGAAGTTGTCCAACGTTCTCAACCCGAATGTACGATGGAACAGGCTGTCCAGCTGAATATACTCGAGACCTAGAGTCGCCCCCAGGCCATCGTCACATTCAGCCTCTACCAACCCACTATATAAAATTAGTGTAGAGCCTCCACCGCTGGTGTTGCCGGAGTGCCAGAATAGTAGGGGGGAGTTACGGCACTCTTTAGGCCATTCACTCGACCTCGGTCTACGAGAACACCAGGCTTCCTGTTCGCAAACACTTTTGAACTCGGAAGACATTTGTCTGGTCAGCAGAGACCACACGCGTTCACCATCCACGAAAATCCAGAGATGCCTCAATTTGAACGCACCCCTGCGCATCATTAACCAAGGCATCCCAAAACCTCCCTTTAACGGCTTTTGACAGTAGACAGAACGCTTCACAAATGGTGACCTGCCCTTTCACAAAAAGCGAAAGAGCTGTCTCTCCAACTTGATCAACCACGAATTCGGACAGTGCACGACGGTCAGGCGGTAGATTATGACCGATGCTATAAACACATTGGTCAACTCCGCCCTCCTTTTCAGGTATACCCACCACCAAGACCAGGCCTTGACTACTGCAGCCACCCTGCCCGAAACTCCCGTCCAATTCTTCTTTCTCTGGAGGACTGGTCCAAACCAGAAAATCCTCGAGGACTTCCCTACCATCAGGACCGCCATCAGCCCCGAACAATCCTTGTTATTGAGCAAAATTAACAAAATATAAATTTAATTTCAACATTTTTATCTACTCGTTCATATTTAGTAAAAAAATGCATTCAAGAATACATATGAAGATGGAAACGTTATAAAAATGCTTGATTCTCTACAGTTAAAGTTAGCCCGATTCTAGAAATCCTACATTGACACCAATTCACCATCTTTATGTAGTGTTTCAATGTATAGTTGGATTATTATCACTAGATCCACTGAAACGGACTATGTACATAGTAGGGCTATTAATAGTGAGTAAATATATGTACATTCTCTGAAACACGTCTTCAAAACACATTAAATCTAAGGTCATCTCGGCCCCATATCATTAACATTCCATGTAGAAATGAGTAAATAAATGTAAGTCTGTGCTATAACAGAAACCACAGATCATAGATTTGACTGCATTAACGCCACTATCTTAATTATTTCATTTTATGTATCGAAATAGACAGGTTATTAATCAATCTAGTTTATTTTCGTCATTATGCTAGACACGTTCATTTGATATCCTCATTCCCAAAGAATCTTGCTTTCCTAAGAACGAAATTTTTCTATAATTTATGATTTTATGCATATCGAAACTAAATAATTCGTTAAATTCATTATCCCACTAAATACAAAATTAATAGCAGCAGATATATATTTTATGTGCAAGTATCATTACCTTTGCAATTCACATTTCCCTATACCTGTCAAAGATTACCCCCACAACACATTTAAGTTTTTAGTTGTGAAGCATTTACTATAAAATTGTCTAAAAAATTTGTATACGTAAAAATAATTGATCGCAAATAATACATAATTCTTAGACATATGATGAAGTTGTTATGTTAATCGAATATGTGACATAATCTGAATTCACCCCGTTAATACACATAATCCTTTTGTAATCATTCGGAAGAATATTAGTAATAAAGACTTCATGTTTTTTGAAACGTTAGTGTTCATCACTGAGATGGCACTCTCAATAACAAACACAAAACATTTTCTAAGAAGTGATATATAAAATGTACATCTGGCTAGCAACAAATTAACTCCATGTAATTTATTGCTTATCAGAAGAGACCGATTCAATATATCATTTTCTTTCTTCTATCCTAGTTTTCCTATTCTAATCAACAACAAGCGTTGGTGTGTAATGTATTTTCATCTTGTACATTCACCCGAAGCCTCAACGAATATATAAAGACGTACGTTAGATTTTGTTTTTCACTTGAATTACATTTGATGACATTTCACATGAGCAAAACAGAAGAAAATCTTTTTTTCTTTTATCTTTTATTTCCTTCAGTCCTCTGACTGTGTGACCATGCAGGGGTACATCCTTGAATGGTTTATTCGAAAAAATGGCCCCCAAAAGTTTTAAAAGTCAACTACCTTTTCTATCGACCTCATTTGCCAACACACCGGTTGTCAAGCGACGGTGAATGACAAAGAGAAACACCTCACACACACACACACATACACATATGTGTATATAACATTAATAATTAAAAGGAGAATGGAGGTTTTTCATATCCATAATTTTATTTAACAATTATTCACAACATATTTTCCAGACTTACGCGTGTTTCAACTGCAGCGACTGCACACTGTTAGATATGTAACCAAACATCATGGTCGGTGCATGTCTCATCAAGGTCCTCCACGCTAGACAGTTTCGAAGTAAACTGAAAGAATCATAAACTGGATGGATGAAATGTCCGTTTCTTGGTGGTCAGTGAGAAGTAGGGCTGCTACTATTACTAGCCGCAGGAATATTGACCTACAGTTCACCTCTGCTAGGTCAATGTTGGTTTCAATGTTTATGTGGATTTATTATTAATTCTAACAGTTTATTGTTCCACCCGTTGCAAAGAAATATTCTATTATGTGTGATCTATTATTTTGGTTCTTGGTTTCTCAATTCTTCTTCTTCTTCTTCTTCTTCTTCTTCTTCTTCTTCTTCTTCTTCTTCTTCTTCTTCTTCTTCTTCTTCTTCTTCTTCTTGTTAATGAGTGAGAGAACAGTGCATGCCATCAAAATGTCACCGGGATAAAATATAGGAAGCCCAGTATACCCATCATAACTACCCGCCTGATAAGGGTACACCAGGCATATTGCATCACTACCATATGTACTCGACATGGTGACCTTATATCAAGATACACAGCGCATGAGCTTGCTGGTGGGACTCAGTTAAAATTTTCTTCAGGTTGAGTAGCCCATCCCGCTCACGAGGTCCTTGCATAAGGGTTGCTTATGGATGTTCAACGACGCACCCATGTTTCCAAAGGTGAATTATCCAAACTGCAAAGAATTCTTCTGAACACATGGCTTTGATGCTCATGGACATATCGTTTAGCCATTGAGGGACATGCTCATCTGGTTAAGGCAAACACAAGAGAAGCAAATCTGTGGTATTAAGCAGAATATTTGCTGTATTCCAAGTGTTAACCAAGACAAAACAATTTTCATGATAACACTTCCAATCAGTTGAGATCAGAAGGCATGAAAGCAACTGCCTGGTACTGCCTCAGGGCATTTATTATTATTACTATTATTATTATTATTATTATTATTATTATTATTATTATTATTACCCCCTACCACTTATTCTATCTAGTTTAGCTGTACTAATAATATCTCAGCCTATCGAATAGATTTTCTTGCTATCTTTCAGCGACCAAATTAGCTTACTTTAGCTAGCTATTTACTTTGTCGCTATATTTTAATGGTTAACTCTCCTTTGTTTGACAAAACGTGATCTAGCATCAATATAAAAATAAACCTTGGTTTTCGTGCAGTTTCCATCTACCACATCCACTCACACTTTCCCAAGATTCGATACAATGGGACTGAATTCATAAACATGTGGAAATAAGAGAGTCAACGATGTTTGCAATATATTTAATGCATGACAGAGGAAAAAAATGAGGTTAATAAATTCAAGAATACCTGGGCTTAAGCCGTTCTCGATTATACGTCGGTTTTCAAAAATATTATATGGAAGAATAAAAATCAAGTTAAGTCATTTTACTCGACTTTACGTCTGTCCGCCACAAATATTGCAATCGTAAAATCTCTAGAAACCCATGAAAAGCACATAAGATCATGTTACTGTACAATAAATAAGAATAAAAGCTTATAAAATCATATTAAAATAGGTTAAGTTTTGTAAAATACGTTAAGTATGTGTTAAAAACACACACTATAAAGTAGTGTGGCTTAGTGAACGAAATCCTGAAATCAGTTGTGCTGTCTTATTTATCGGTCTTTCGGAGATCATATAGCACTGTAGTTCGAATATCTACCGTTAGGCGACGTTGTCACTCGTGATACCTGCGATTGTTTTGAATTCAAATTTGTTTACGTCTTTTTATCGGCTACTTGCTTTAAAGAAATGGTAAGTCTTCTTTCTCTCTGCATTGTTAGGTTGAATTGTCAGCGTGCTACAATTTGTCAATAATTCATTCATGAGATAGCGTTGTCTTTGTTTCGGGACCTGAAGAAAAATATCCAGATTAGAAGGATGAAGATTTCACGGCAAGTCAAGAATGGTTAATGCGATTTAAGGAGCGAAGAAGTTATCACTCCATCAAGAAGGGTGAAACAGCTGACGAAGAAGCAGGAGCAGAATTTCCGATTGCATTTAAAGAAAATCATCGAAGAAAACGGGAGTCTTCCAGAAAATTTTTTTAACGTAGACGAAACTGGATTGTATTGAAAAAAAAGTGCCAGACCGTTCATTCATTATGTTGGGAGGTAATTGTGCAGAAGTTAAAGTCATTACTTGTGTATCATGAACACAAACCCCGTGCCCTAAAAAACACACCCAACGCATCTCTTCCTGCTATATTGATGGCTAATTCAAAAGTATGTGTTACTATTGTTGTTTTTGAAGATTGTTACTTCAATTATTTTATCCCAGTAGCAGAGAAGTACTGTAAGGATAAAGGGATTCCTTTTCAGGTTTTACTTATCTTAGATAATGCTCCTGGCCACCCGCTAAACATCGTAGATTTTGACCCCAACGTTACCGTCAGATACCTCCCTCCGAACACCACGTCTCTTCTGCAGTCAATGGATCAGGGAATAATTGCTACCTCCAAGCGTACGCTGTAGAAAACAATAGCTGCAAATTATGTTGATGAGTATATCACACTTGGTGACATTTGGAAGAGATACGATATCCACAAGGTAGTACAGAACATAACAGCGGCATAAGAATGATGTACATAGGAGGATTTCACAAATTTATTTGAAAAAGACAAGCAACCCCTGACGAAATAGGATTTGATAGAGCTTCACGAGCAGCAATATAAAGAAGACGTGTGAGTCGAACCTGAGCCGCGTCACTTTCCTATTAAGGAAATGCAGCAAGCACGTGCATATATCGAAAAAGGACATTTTATATTCAAGGATATGGATCCAAATGCTCAACGATTTTGCCAGATTATGGGGGCTTGTCAGGAAGCTTTTGCTCCTTATGAGGAAAAGAAAAAGACATTTCAAGGAACTCTCCACAGTCTTTTTTTTAAGCGCATCGAACAACGAAAACAGCCAGAACCACTGTTGATGTTGACGTTCCACAGCCATCTACATCCGCGATGTAAACCACCAAAGTGTATGTACGCATTGGTAAGTTTAAAAGGATTTACTTTTTTTTTTTACAATTGCAAAATAATAATAATTACTGAATTTATTTTTTAAGCTTAAAAAAGGATGTTATTTTACCATGTCTTATTGCAAACCACATTCATAAATAGAGCGTCTGCGATGTACGGTAAACACCGCCAAATTGTATTCGTAAATCAAGATTACTTTTTTTTACTGAATTGTATTAAAAATAAAAATTATTTGTTCGTAAGCTTTAAAATAGGTTTTTACTAACCATGTATCATTGAAAATGCATTCATAAGTAAAGTACAGAAATGGGAATGGTTATTATCGGTTTAGCTTAGAGACAAGTAAATTCGGCCTAGCCTAGCCTAGAGACTAGTTAATTCGATTTAAGAACCAATTAACGACGTAGGGTAAGTTATGCCTTTATATGACATTTCTGTCGTTGAGGTAACATATGCCGTAAGGTAGCGAAAATTGAAATGATACCGACAAATTTATTAACCCTCTTTTCTTTTTGCATCAAAGAAATATATACAATAATTTGATTGTTAAGCAAGAATTATACCGATCCGAAATTGGAGTTTGAAGGGAAACACGTTAATTGAATGTATGTAATGAAGAACATAATATCAATACAATAATGAGTACAGCAGAAAGTATGATAAGGCTGATAGAATCAGCAAGAGAGATCAGGCGTAATAAAAACAAAGTTCTTCACCAGAATGTAAATAAATTTGGAAGCGTCATAGATGCATAATTCCAGAAAAATAAGTGGCATACATTGTGAGTATCTGAAATTATACCATGAAAAACTGAATACATATAGCTACTTTCATCTACAAAGCTGAAAAGGCACAGTTACATGAAATGCCGCCTAGAGGAGATTTCGGTATTATTAACAAATTCCGGCCGCACAAAGAGAGCGTGAGGAAAGGAAATTTTCACTGAATTAATCGCTATACATTTACATTCGGATAAACAGTCAAATAAAAATGTCAATGCAGGATAGTTACCTCGAAAGATCCACACAGATACCAGTTTATAGGAAGAGAGAAAATAGTGAAGTGCTAAATTCTGCCAGCGAATTAAACAGTGACTTCAAATTAGAGAAACGAGGCCCCTATGTGTTTTAGGGCTGAAGATTTTTGTTTGTTTTTTTTTAAGTTGGTTACAGATCCACATCTTTCTAATTACAGCCGATATTGAATATGTTCAAGGCGGCCACCTGGCTGAAACGTTAGCACGCCGGGCGAAATGCTTAGCGGTATTTCGTCTCTGTGAATTAGATCTCTGGGAAGTTATTACGTGGTGATTTTTTTAAATAGTGTTTTGTGCTGCTTCGCAGCGGTTTGGGTGTTTACGTGTGTGATTTGTTTGAACTTTCTCTTCTCGTAAAAGAAGAGACAGCTGGTTGAAGAATGTTTGAAGACAGTTATAGTTACTCAGACATGTCATCGTCCGAGGAGGAGTTGTTGGAGGCAGTTAAGACAATGGACCAGAAACTGATAAAAGAGAAGTGGAGTTTTGCTGATGTAGCTAGGTGCAAGGAATCACAAGGGGACATTAGGGGATTGGGAAGACACAAAGAAGAAATGAACCGAGATGGGTTTGAAGTGAAGCTGTCGTCCCCGGAAGAGGTTAAAGACGGATTAAGGGAAAAGTCGATAAGCTATCGAAACTTTTCGATAAATAAAGGAAGAATAGATGTCGTCACAACAGAACAAATAGAGAAGGCGTTAAAGCAGATTTGGGAAGACATAATATACCTGACTAGGGGTTCAACATTTGAAACAGTAGAAGTGAGGTTTCGTAATGCAGCAGCAGCAAGGAAATATGCAGCGTCAAGAATTCGGAGCGAAGAAGTGGTGATGTTGCCCACGTATAGAGGCATGAGAGCAACGAGGGTCACGGTTGAATGAATCCCACCGGAGATCGAAGTGACCTGGGTGGCAGACGCGGTCCGTTTTGGTAATGAGGACAACATAGTGGTGCTCCAGGCCAAGAAAAAAGAGTGCGTCAACTGAGGAGGTCAATCACTGGAGTTGATAGTCCAAGGTTCAAAAGAAACGGTGGAAAAGATTACGGAAACAATAATTATGGAAAAAATAATTATGACGGAAGATAAGATAGAAGGGAGTCGCAGAAAGGAAGAAACCGAAAAAGAAAAGGAAGTAGCGGAAATAGGAAAAAATAAATGGGAAAATGTGACCGGAAAAAAATGAAAAAAGGCAAGGGAGCTAAACTGTAAACCATATTTCAGACCCATCCCACCCACACCCTCTCAGACCCACCCACTCCATGCAGACACTAGGCCTATCTGTTCCCATCCGACACAAAAACAAGAGGCAAACATACAAAGAAACCCAAAACCAAGTCAAAAAAGAGAAGGAAAAAGTGTAGGATTTATATGTTGCTTAGCGACGAACTCTTAAGGGATACGGCGGAATGGGACATAAAGTGTATTGGAACTGCGGGGTATGATAACGTGGAGGAATATCACTTGTGTGTAATACCAGGTAAGAAGCAGGAGGAAAGAATACAAGAGTATATGGTCGGATTTTATTTTTGGGATGTGGACTACAGCTGGAGCTCATTCCCAGAATTTACTATGTACGATAGGTGGTTAGAGGAAACAGGTATCGATGTGTTAGAAGGTTCAGGATTTAAAAAAAGTAGAAAATGAGGCCACACGTAAGTGGGGCGACAGGTTCCGTTTCCATTTTATCATTTTCATGTCTTCATACGTTATAATATTCATTTATATTTCTATAAACGTGTTTTGTCCCACATGTTTAGTTTGTCACCTCTATGTTAGCCCGCATGAGAAATTGGTATTTCGTCTGCCGTGATGTTCTGAGTTCAAATTCCGCCGAGTTCGACTTTGCCTTTCAACCATTCGGAGTCGGCAAATTAAGTACCAGTTACGTACTGGGGTCGATGCAATCGACTTAATCCCTTTATCTGTCCTTGTTTGTCCCCTCTATGTTTAGCTCCTTGTGGACAATAAAGAAATAAGAAACGGTAGCACGCCGGACAAAATGCTTAGCGCTATTTCGCCCGTCTTTACGTCCTGAGTTCAAATTCCGCCGAGGTCGACTTTGCCTTTCATCTTTACGGGGTCGATAAATTAAGTACTAGTTTCGTACTGGGGTCGATCTAATCAACTGGCCCCCTCCCCAAAAATTTCGGGCCTCTTGTCTAGAGTAGAAAAGGATATTGAATATGTTCTTATTGGTATAGATAGGAAACAAAACAGATAATAGATAATACTTCATATAATTTCCATCTGTTTCCAATGTTGCCTGCAATTTATCATACTTATTATTAAATTATTTCATGTGCACTATAAATATTATAAATTTTATTACAAATAATCTTAATGTAGGCAACAGACACTGTACAAACGTCATTGCTTCCATAGCTAACATAAGCAGAAGAAAATTTTATATAAGGACAGATAAGCCACGTCTCACCAGGTAATTGCCAATGTGTGTCTAAGGAACTAAGGTATCTTTCGCAAGTAACAGTGGAGTATTTCTTAGTTATCGGTAAATCGGTGCTCAATAGGTATTTATTTCATTGGCTGCTGAAGGATGAAAGGCAGAGTCGAACTTGGTGGAATTTAAAATCAAAAAGTAAAGCCAGACGAAATGCATTCATTATTTTATATGGTGTGCTAACGGCTCTGCCAGCACGCCTCCATTTGATATACACTTAAATAGCTAATTGCAAACACATATATCAAACATAGACGATCTCACAAAAATATATATACTCAAATAAACAGACATATTTTAATCTCACGTGAAAAAATTGACAGGTTAGGCGATAATTAAATTCTGAGAATTGACAATGGCTTTTCAGAATAAAGTTTTATTCAGGAACTTGAACCGGAAATTCTGCGTTTAAAATGTTTAAAATCCTTTTTGTGCTCTAATGGCTACTGTTTTACATATCGATTTTGCCTTTTATTACCGTTATTCTAAAGCTGTGCAATTTTATAATAATACTGCAGTCCATGTATAGCATATTTTAACTCCTCTACACATATATCAGCATCTTGCAATGGATATACTCCATGCTTATATCCTCACAAATATCAAGCTTCTATCGTATTCAAAATTGACTGAAAACATTTAAGGGTTATAGTGTTAATCATCGATTATATAATTGTAATATCATGTTATTTTCGGAATATCTCTCGTAATTAATTATTTTAACAAAGGTATTGATGTAATAATTTCGCAATTGTTATGGAACTAATTTAAAAGACAAAAATATTTCAGTGAGTTTCTTTGAGAGATTCGTGTGGTCAAACGGTTTTCGTTTTGTTCCTCTGAACTTACGTTTTATTATATTAATCTTAGAAATCTCTTCAAGTATTTTGCAACATATATTTTGTTTAAAACAATTTGAATGCTATCGCTTTTAATTTAATTTTTCAAATAGTAGAAACCAATACTTTGTCAAAATATATGCAATGAAGGCGCAGAGGAATACTCTAATATTAATATTCACACACTTATTAGTGAAAGGGATATGCGAGCCTATGCATTTCTCGGGCATTGTAATTTAATTACACCTGTCCTAATTAAGAAATGTATATATTCACCTCTTTCTTATTGTCTTGGATATGTGACTAGGTGAATATTTTTCAATATCTCCAGCTCTTTAATTATATTAAAATATACCCATATCGCACGATATGATAATACGTTTTGCTATTTTCAATAAATAAAAAAAAAAAACACTGTACGTTCTTTCTGTTTTACAATAGACATCAATTTGAAAGTAATTATTAATTTTTAAAACTAAACAATGAAGGCCATATATCAACAAACAACCGAGTATTTCGTAGAAGGATTGTGCATTTCTCTGCAATCACATCAGGAGAATGATGATATTTAAAATTGAAATGTGTATTCTGAAATGAAACCAGCGATAAGCTTAATCTTCAGAGAGATAGACTAACAATTGCTACCGTAGCATCCTACAAATTGGCTTCAATATATATGAATTACGCAATGCTGAAAGACATACGATACTATACTGTATTAGATTAGATTAATAGGATCCATGAATTTTTTTCATCATAAGTAACTATTCAAAGGCTATCATTTTGATGGAAATAAATTCTTCTGCGTCATTAAACATGTGTATATGTGTGGGCTTATGTTTGTATTCATGCAAAATAAATGGAAATGGATACAGTAAGATATATTACATGAACCCACGGCATTTGAATTATATCAGCCGAATGACATTCAATAATTTCAACTATATAAAAATTAAAGCATATGAGAAGCTGCAAAACTCTAAAATAAATTATGCATTACAGAAAAACGATGGTCGTTGTAACTCATTGGAGAGTTCCCATCTAAAATAGGGGCACATCTCCTGAACATGAATTTATAGAAGACATGGACAAGATTTCAGTTTTATTATCTGAAGAACGACCGATATTTTGCCATTATTAACCCCTCAAAGAATATAGAGCTCTTCTATTAAACACTTCATTGCGTCGTTTCATCAAATATTTATCGATGTCAACTACACGATGTTTCAATAAGATTATTATTTTCGTTTTTTTAGTTACGAGTTTTTTGGGATACAAAAATTTTATTTCTTACGCATCAACGTGTTTTATGACTATTCTTCACACATATGAAAATAAGCATACACACATCATTTTCCTTACTCGTTCAGTATTACTGATTTACAGCATAAGCTGCTAAGGGTTACATGAATTGCGACGTTCTTCGGGCAATAAAGATTTTGAATACATATGTGTAAGAGAGAGAGAGCATATATGTGCGTTTGTGGGCGTCTACTGTGCGTGTTATATACATTTATGTGTGTATGTGTGTGTATATTATATACATATAGATACATACATACATATATAAACACACACAAACACACACAACACATACACATACACACAAAAACGCACACACAGATACACAAATACACATACATAAACACAAACACTTACACATATATGTATGTATACATACACATACACACACACACACACACGCATATATATATGTATGTATGTATGTATATATATATATATATATATATATATATATATATATATATATATATATATATATATGTATGTATGTATGTATACATGCACACACTGTTTGGTAATATTCTGGAATTATGAATAGAAGCATGGGTCCACTCCATGGGGAGTGATTGTTTTCTTCCTATCGTCAAAGCCAATGTAATTTCCGTTAGATTTCATTTATTATACAAATTTCATGCATTTTGCTCCTCAAATGGAAACACAATATATATATACATACGTGTGTACATACACAAATACATAATACATGCATACCTATATAAATACGTATAAATAAATACGTATATATATATATATATATATATATATATATATATATATATATATATATATATATATATATGTATATATATATATATAATGTACTATAATATAATTTGATATGATATAATCTATACATAAGAAAAGCATTATTGAGATCACATCCTACAGGTATACTCTATGTGACACTTTACACGTTATCAGCGATTATGTTCACTAATTTGTTGTTCCGTAGAGGAAGTAGTTGATGAAAATGAAAGTTTTAATTCTATATTTCCACTATGTGAGAACGATATAGCATTATATTTATAAATAGCATCAGAAATATAATGGATGCATAATGCAAAATTTCTACATGATGTGATTTATCTCTTAGGAATTATTTCAAACCGGAGAAATTAAGCCCATGATCTGGTTTAGAAGGAAGAACCTTTTTTTCATTACAAATTCGAAATAATATTAGATTTCATATGCAAATAACGTTGGTATAGAGAAGGGAATGGAAACTATTTCCTTTGGATCAGTCATAAATTTGAAAAGATAATAATCAAACAATGCTATTGAAGGTTGCTTTGTATAACTGTCAATAAGTTATTTTTATTAAATTCAAGTTGTCGATATTAGCTCTCTTGAATATGACGCTATATATTAACAAAAAAGTTTTATTTCAGAAAATTCTAATAGTGTGTATATGTATGTGTGTGTGTTTGTATATGTGCGTGAGGACGTGCGTGTGAGTGTTTGTGCGTGTATACATATATGTATATATAAATATAAATAAATATATATATTAATATACGCGAAATTTTGTCTGTTGGAGTGAGACCCTGTACCTAAGTTTATATTTGTTCTACATATACATATTATAGCTTTTTGGAATCAGGAACTTGGCAGGATTGAAACTCTGCCCTTCATCTGTTTCTTGAACATCAACCATTGGAATCCGGTTTAAAAGCAATTGGTTTGCTATTACTAGCACGTAAAGCGACCGTTAGAGGTTTTCACGACACAGTGCAAGAGTTACCTCCCATAGATTACAGTTTTAAGGAATTTAGTGGTTCTTTTATATTTTACTGTCATCAGAATTTTAATTGTACAAAACGACACCAGTTCTTTCTTTTGTAGGCCTGGTACTTTTTATTGGCCTCTTTTATTGAACCGCTTAAGTTAGAGAACTTAAACACACCAACACTAGTTATCAAGCGGTGGTGGGAGCAAAATATTAGATATTAATTTTAAATATTGAATAGTAAAATTATAGGTGCCAACGTCTGTGAATGTGTTCTGAATGCAAATTGATATCTATCTGTATATATGTATACATGTTCCTGTGTATAATATTGTGTACTTGTGTGTGTGTGTGTGTGTGTGTGTGTGTGTGTGTGTGTGTGTGTGTGTATGTGTGTGCTAGTGCTTGTGTATGTGCGCGTGTGTGTATGCGCGTGTGTGTATGCGCGTGTGTGTGTGCGCGTGGGGAGAGGGACGGAAGGAAGAGAGAGAGAGCGTGAGAGAAACGAAAGAAGAAACTTTTGTCTGGTGTTAACACGTGGAAAAGTAGAGGATTAGAAGGCACCTGCTGTCGATGAAAATTTCAATACGAAAGAATGGGAATGAAGGTCCTGGTAATTACACCGCAGCGGGGATGTTTGCAGCAGGATGAAGGAAGAGTAACTAAGGAAAAGAAAGGCAGGTATGAAAAAGAGAAATTTAAAAAACGAAAGGACAGAAATTTATATCAGAAGTGGGAGAGAAAATAGCAAAGCTCAGTGAAAACAAGATAGAAAGTAAATACTGAGTGAAATTAAGTGTTAGGAAAGACAACCCGATAGCATGGTCACAGTAAAAAGGATAGATATCAACAGAGTAACAATCGAATATGAACTTCGAGACTGGAGATATTTAATGGAAAAAGAAAAACAGATTTGGATCCCTCTTATCGTGCATGGACGGCAAGATCTGAATTTTATTGCGTTGAAATGCTCATCAGTTTAGATTCGAATGCTACAAACAACAGATTTGCTTAAATAGACGGTCCAAATAAACTCACTAATATTTCAATCAAAGCCAATGGACATCAGTAATTTGTGATCATGAAGGTATTTTTTCACTTAATACTATTTTAACTTAATACTAATAAATGCTTTATTATTATTGCTGATCACTGGCTTTGAATGCGCACCGATTACCAGTGTTGTAATATTACAGTATTATATCTAGCCTAATTGCACCGGGTCCAGAACTACTTATCTCCATTACACGTAATCTTTTTACTCAGGGAGTAGTAGACCCAACAACATTTGGTAATCGGTTTGTATTCAAAGCCAGTGAACAGCAATTGACGATACCGGTACGAATTTGAATCTCTTTAACAATTCACAATAATGACTTTTATTCCTCTTAATTCTACCTTAGTTCATGTAATTGTATATATTTATCGTTACTTGTCATAAAAAAAAGCCTTTATTTGTTTGATATCCAAAGTGAATTTTCGGTTTCTTTTCTTTTAACTTTCCCCATATCTTTTCCACATGTAGTTTCTATTTTCTATTTGAAACATATTTTTATTATATATATATATATATATATATATATATATATATATATATATATATATATATATATATATATATATATATATATATATATAAATATATATATATATATATATATATATATATATATAAATATATATATATATATATAAATATATATATATATATATATATATATATATATATATATATATATATATATATATATATATATATATATATATATATATATATATATATATATATATATATATATATATATATATATATATATATATATATATATATATATATATATATATATATATATATATATATATATATATATATATATATATATATATATATATATATATATATATATATATATATATATATATATATATATATATATATATGAAAGAAGGTTTGAAAATGCACTTATTTTTAAAAAATATTTATTTACTTAACCGGTTTCACTTTTTTAGAAAAAGATTATCAAAAGTCTTTGAGAATAATAAAAAATGTTAAAAAACAGTCTGAGTATTAAAATGCATATATACATTCTTTGATGATAAAATATATTTAAAGTATAAAGCTTTGTATGAACTTTGTAGTGTTACATACTGATTGTCATATTAAGGTGAAATTGTTAAAAACAGTGTTAAAAACAGTGTATGAAAATACACATATGGAAAAATACATATACATATACATATTCTCATACATATTCTTTGACAATCGAATAAAATTGAGAAGGAACTGACCTGGCCTTTTTCTCTTGTGTATATATATATATATATATATACACTCTTTAATTTGTTTCAGCTGAAATCTGCTGTAATGCATGTTGGCTGTGCTACTCCTCCATTTTTGTAAACCTCCTGTGATATTTGGCATTTGATGAACCAGGGAGTTTGATGGTGTCGTGTTACCTGTCGTAAGCTGGGCTCATCTGGAACCCTTCACAGGAGGAGATTCAGTTTTGTTTTGAAGACACCTACATCCACACCATGTAGGTCTCTCAGGCATATTGGAATGATATTGTGGGCCCTTGATAGCCAAGCTGTTGCAGTATCTGGTCCTGTATTTTGATGGCACTAGTGAGATCTTTGGAACTATGCAGTGGCGTCCTGTTTTGCTGTTTGTGTAACTTTCAATGCCAAAGCCTGGTAAAGACCTTCCAGGATTTTCTAAATATATATCATATATATCAAATATATATCTCTACTATAAATAACAGTAGCCCTAAGACCGTGCCCTGTGGATCACCCCTTACTATTTGTGTTTCCTTTGAGGTGGTTCCATTAGCCACTACTACCCTGGTCTGTCTTTTAGAAAGTATAGTAGCCACTCTCCAAGTTTTCCGACGATGCCGAGATCACACACACAAACATACACACAGACGCGCAAACACCCATACACATATCTATATTCGACGGGCTTCTTTCAGTTCCTGTCTACCAAATCCACTCACAAAGTTTGGTCGATCTGAGGCTATAATAGAAGACACTTGCTCAAGGTGTCACGCAGTGGGACTGAACCTGGAACCAGGTGGTTGGTAAACAAGCTACTCACCAACTAGCTACTCCCGTGCCTATAAATATATATATAACGAAATGTAACGCCAAGCAGTGTTTAGGCATAAGCAAAACTTAGATTTATGTTAAAATATGTTTGTGACATATTTCAACTGCTAAAAGGCAAATGCAATAGAGAACATATTTCTCTTATGTTAAAGGTATCAAAACACCCGGTCTATTCAGTGTCACCATTTATCAGTAATCTCAGACTTCGATGTTCCGAGTTTGTCGACTCTTACAGCTGTCCTTCAAATTGTGTCCCTAGGCTTTTCTCTATAGCATTCGAACATTAGAGCGAGGAGTGCTTCGGCACCCCATCATATATATATATATATATATATATATATATATATATATATCAAAATAAGCAACAAGGATATCCAGAGGTAATGCAGTACGATAGTTTCACGCAAGTCCATTTAATTGAACATTGCAACTATTACATCAATATAAATGCAGAGCAGTTCTCAGCTGCCCAGAGACACAAAATTTGTAGGACTGCTCTGCATTTAAATTGATGTAATGGATTCATTCTTCAATTAAATGGAATTCCGTGAAACGATCGTACTGCATTACCTCTGGATATCTTTGTTCCTTATTTTGATTCTAATCACCTTATTTTGAAATTGTATGGATAATACCGTACTAAATTCTGGTGCCTCAAATAAAGTACCATATTCATCTGATTCAAAATTTTTGCTGAACTCGTATGTATATATATATATATATATATATATATATATATATATATATATATATATATATATATATATATATATATATATATATATATATATATATAAAAGCTCCCACCGTTTTTTTTTATTTTAGAATTTATTCCGTCTTTAAATTGTGGAATCTATTGTTTTCGAAAATTCTATTTTTGAATCATTTTGGAATCTATTTGTCGGTCTTGTTTGTTACTGGTAACATGTAACCAAGTACAACTTATCATAAAGTGCGGAGGAACTCATGAGTAGTCAACGGCCATCCAACTATATATGTGTGTTTGTGTATATACTTTTTTTTCTGATGTATTTAATCCCGTACCTTAGGGGGCAGATGTCGCTCCTTAACCGTGGTGAATGCATCCCATCTAGGAGACGGAAATACTGATATAAGACTAGGTCTTTGGTTGGTGAGGGTCTCCTTAACAAGGCTGTACTGTCAGAAAACTCTGACTCATGGAGTAAACTAGGCTCTCCAGCTTCTTTATAGCGGCTCGTTTAGTAGATGGAAACATCTGAAGAAAAAACCTGGGGCGTGTTGTCCTTGTCATTGCGGCACATATGTGCACCATTTTCTTGCTGTCATCACTTCTACACAAGCCTTCAACACTCAAATCCAATCGTGTATGTGGCTTTTCTGACTATTTGCATGTATTCATTCAATACGACGTAGCTTCAACTTGACGAAAATCCCAGAGTCTTCTGGCGAGAGAGTGAAAGCGGCAGGGAGAGGTACAAGTTATTACTGGAAAAGACTTGCTGGATTTCTACAGTCAGCAATCACTGAGAGATGGCCGTTCCAGCAACTGTGAGTAACAGTGCTGTCCACGTCATCTATTGGTGACAATACAGGTCTATTTAGATACAGCACTGCTTTCCTAACATGGAAATCATTACTTACTCACCTTAAACTTATCAGTCTGTTGTAGCTGTCTGGTTATACAGTAAAACAGTCGAAACACGATGACATCTATGAATATTAACCGTGGCTCTTCGAATGTGCGCACTCTCCAAAACAATTACTCAGCTCTAGGACGAAAAACAGCACTTGTTGCACTTGACCTAAAATAATACAACATTGACATAGTTGCACCTAGAGAAACTCGTCTTGCAGGATCATCACAGTTAGAAAAAAGTAAAGGTTGGATGCATATTTCTTCTGTTGTGGAACAAATGAAGACGAGCCACGCCACTCTGGAGTTGGTTTTGCCATTAAAACACAAATAGCTAGATCCCTTCTTTCTCTACCCAAACATTTTCTGATCGCATCATGTCACTAACGTTGGGATTTCATTACAGCACTCGTGTTATGCTTGTCAGTTGCTATGCCCCAACCATGGACAGCAGTGAACAGGAAAAGGATGAATTTTACAACCAATTCCATGATGTCACCTCCAGCTGTCACCATAGGGATAAACTTATCCTTAAGGGCGACTTTAATGCTCACGTTGGTACTGACTATCAGGCATGGTAGGGTATACTCGGTCGCTATGGTGTAGGTTGAACGAACACTAGCGGTCTGCATGTTTTCACCATATGCAGGGAATTCATTCTAAGCATAACAAATACCTTTTTTCAACAGCGAAGTTGTTGCTATACGACTTGGATACATTCTAGATCAAAGGATTGGCATCCCAAAGACTAAGAAACGAAATTTGGGACTTAACATTACGCGTTTCTTTCAGAACGCCTGCTATCTCTCTGACCGTTCTCTTCTTCATAGTAAGATTAGGTTCTATCTGAAACGCACAACACTTCAAAAGTGATCAGTGCCTAAGCGCATTAATGTTCTGCCTTTGAAAACTATTGAAAAGTAGGCTGGGCTCTCTATCAAGTTGAACATTGCACTCAACACTGTTGATATCAATGATGACATAGAATCATCCTCGAAGGCTCACCGTGATGCAACGTACTCTGCATCTGTAGATGTTTTGGACTTCCTGTTCAAAAATATTGATAGATAAAATGCACAGCTCTCACAAAACTTGGATAAGACCTCATCCAGAAAAGAGAATGCCTCCAAGACAAAGATGCTCTGGTTCAGATGAAGGTGGCTTGGTGGTCTTTCAAGGCTACTGAACTCCAAGAAGCTTCAGGCAGAAAGGATTCTAAGCTTTTTATCATGGCCTCAAGAAAGCGTATGGTCATCCAGAGCACGGTGTTACTTCTACTTTTTCATCGAATAGAGAGAGACACAGCTGACTGACAAAACGATGGAAATATCACTTTGAAGCCGTGTTGAACTCAACCTCCATCACTAATGAAGACATCGTAATGTCTGTTCCACTGCACACTGAAATATCCGAACTATCTCTCTGGAGACAACCTTCCTGAAAGTGGTAAAACACCGGGCAAGGATGCCATCTCTCCTGAAATCTACAAACATGGTGGACAGAAGCTTTTTAAAAAACTGCATGAACTCTTCATAAACGTTTGGAAGGTAGGCCGTGTACCACAGGACTTCAATGATGCCTCAATTCAACATCTTTAGAAAAACAAAAGAAACAGAAGTGTATGTGATAATCATCGTGGAATATCGCTTCTGAATATTGCTGATAACATTCTTGCTCGATTCATTCTTGACAGGTTCATCAAACAGGTTGTAAATTATATCTATCCAGAATCACAATGCGGATTTCGTACTGGTCGTGGCACTTTCGACATGATCTTTTCCTTGCGACGGGTCATGGAGAAGGTGCGTGAGTAAAATCAAAAGTTGTTTTCGATATTCGTTGACGTTACTAAGATCTTTGGCAGTGTTTACCGGGAAGCACTATGAATATTTCTGGAAAAGCTTCTTATACCTAACAAGATTTTGAATGTTATCATCTCCTTTCAGGAGGCTGCTGTCGTGTCCTGTGGACAATCTTCAGCTACCTCCGACCTTACAAATTCAGTAATTGCAACAGTAACAACAGGTGTAGTGATTAGAGAATGGGGCAATAAAAAGATATTTTAGTCCGGAATTTGCACGAATTTGATGGAAGGCATTCCTCGTTACACTGTTGATTGATTAGGAGGAACAAATGTTCACTTAGAAAGATAGCATTAATATTTCTCATAAATAGAATAATTATTATTTCTAAATCGCTGAACGTGAAACATTCAGTAATAGTACTCTACAGTAAAGATCATTTGCTGACATAATGTGTCAGTCCTGATTAGGACGAATGTTACTGTTATTTAGCCCAAGGAAACATCTAATTTTGTAAATTGTTCAAATGCTATTTTCAACATGATCCTAAACTACAGTATACTGCTGTAGTTTTGCAACAGTAATCTAATTATCAGACATGTAGTTATTCGTAAATATGTGCATGTGGAAGAGTTTCTGTACGTTAGGCGTGGGTACTTATATTTGTGTAAGCATTTGTAAATGTCTTCTTCCTATTTTTTTTTCCTTTATTTTCTCGATTTGTTTTAGTATACGTATTTCTGAATGACGAAGTAAATAAAATTGATATATGATATATGATTACATCTAAATATCCGGAAATTCAGAGAATACAAATGAAGGCTACGTATTATTACGTTAGCGATGACATATGTGCTTCAAGATACTCCTTGGTAGCTATGATTCCGAAACACATTCACAACACAGGATTAATTCAATTATATATAGAGGAAGTTGTAGGTGTCTATCTAATTTGTAAGTATAATTGGTAGTTATTAGCAACTCTTCTTGTGTATGTGCTGCATTGTTAATGAGACTGACACTCAACGCTTCAAATTTCATTATCCATGATGTGTGGATAGACTAAATTATTACCTTTGGTGAAATTTGCAGAACAAGAAATGTTACTGAATGTTAAAATACTGGCGGATTTATCTTGAAACATGGGTGAAAGATTAATCGGTAGAAATTAATGAAACTTATCATAGCGATTATATTTTCCTGGCCACTGACAGGGGGTGACGATTGACCACTCAGTAGCATCTTTCCAGGGCGAGACGAAAATATTTCGTTATCAAAAAATAATCTGTTTTTCCTTCGTTCGATCAACAGCTGCACAACGTTTGAGTTTAAATATTAACATCAGAAAAACTGAATGCCATTACCATCGTGTGGAAAATCTACCTGTCCCCGTAAAAGAAGAAAACATTGCTTAGATATGAAGGGCTAGTCAAGTACAAAGCACTGAAATAATTTCGCAGAATCAACTCAGACAATGCACGACTGAACCTGAAAATCGCAAACAGAATAAGAAGAGTTAGTTCTTCATTTCATAGGTTACTATAGTGCCCGTATAAGCATGTTTCTATACGGGTCAAATGTAATGTATACAAGATTTTGCTCCTCTCCAAAATACACTCGCACACTCCCCATTCCACCGCCAGTCATGTCAAGTACCAGTCCAATCGAACAGCCAAATTAGTAGACACAACAAGCCCGCTCTTCTATTTAGCACTGCAGCATCATCTGTAGCTAAACCAACAGCCGTAAATCTGCCATTATTTGTTGTCTACAGAAATCAGGAAAGACAATAGTAGAACTTCTAGGCCTTACTGTGGTAATATAATTATAATTTATAATTATAGTTATAATAGTGAAACTATAGTAGTGAACAAGCAAGTAAGATATATTATAGTAGTAATTAATGAAATTATAAAAGTGGACAAGTAAATAGTTACTCAGATAGATAATTACCCAGATCAACAACGGGGTGCAAATCCCAAAGTGGCTGACCACAGTTTCAAAGGTGCACATATTCAGTAAGGATATCGGAGTGGAATTTAGGACTAGAAAGTGTGCTATGCTGATAATACAAAAAGTCAAAGTATTGTCGTCAGATGTTGTACAGCTACACAACGGCGAGAAAATCAAGGATATTGAAACTAATGGATATAAATATCTTGGAAACTTGGAATACGACAAAATTAAGGAATGTAAAATGAAGGAAAGCTTTAGGCGGGAATATCTCAGAACCAAATTACGGGAATTAGGCTCAATCAAAAACAAAAACAAGATTAGGGCAATGAACACATCGGCTGTTCCTTAAATGCGATACGGTGCAAGTGTTGTTAAGGGAACAAAGAACGAGCTTGAGGAAATGGATAGGAAAACCAGAAAAGTGATGACATTTAACAAGGAACTACATTGCAACTACGATACTGACAAGCTTTATGTGCCTAGGAACAGGGTAGGAAGAAGCCTCATAGGATGCAAGATCGCTATTGTCAACGATAAGAACAGTCTGGGATGGTACATCAAACAGCAATGCAAAGCCTTTCTTGCCGCTGTCAGAATTAACAATACAATGCCAACCGAAAATGTGATGCATCCACAAAATATTTCAGCAACAAAATGAAAACGAAAGAGTAAGAAACTGGAAAATGAGATCAGTGCATGGCCAATAACTCAAAGTAATCGAAAGAAAAGACAAGATCAACATTCGGAGATGACTAAGAAAATGTGACCTGAAAGGATGCTCTGAGGCAGTGATGTGTAGCGCCCAGGAACAAGATAAGTGTAGCGAATTGCCCCTTTGTAGGATATGTGGCAGCAGAAACGAAACAATCTTGCATATTGTGAGTGAGTGTAGTAAGCTGGTCACTACAAAAGGAGGCAGGATAACATGGCTAAGTTCGTTCATTACGAGGTATGTGAAAAGTACCCTCCGAGCAGAGTACGGAATGGTACGAACATGAATAGGAAGGACTTAACGAGAACAAGGAATATAAAACGCTGTGGGATTTTCCAATCCAATGTGATTCCTTAATCGAGGCTTGGGGACCAGATAATGTTGTGGTACATAAGGAAGAAAGGAAATGAAGATCATAGATATTGCACAACCTAGGAACGCACACATATATGGCAAAAGTTAGCAAAGATTGAAAAGTACAGATTCTTAAATGACGAAATTGCAAGAATGTGGTCTATGAGGAGAGTGTCTGTCATTCCAACAGCTGCAGAGGCACTCGGAGCACTAGCAACCACGTTCCACAAATACGTCAGGGAAACTGGAATTGACATGAGAGCAGATCAAGCCTCTAAAACTGCGCTGCTGGGGACAGTTAGGATTTTTGAGATTGGTGTTTGGCTGTTGAATGTCTCCCACGATAATTAACAACCAAGTACAGAATCTTATAATGTGCAGAAAGTGACCTCGTGAAACCTTTGACAGCAGGCTGCTCTCCACTCTCACAGAATCTACCAGTGCAAACAAGATCGAGTGATCTGAGAAATAAAACAATATTAATAATAATAATAATAATAATAATAATAATAATAATAATAATAATAATAATAATCATGATAATAATAAGTGCCCAGATGCAGTACCAGGCAGTGGTTCTCATGGAATCTGATCTTAACTTATTGGAAGTGTTATCATGTACATTGTTTTGTCTTGGTATAAAAGATGGGCTACAGCAAATATTCTGCTCAATACCACAGATTTGCTTGTCAGTTATTTGACCATAACCAGTTGAGCATGTCCCTTGCTGTCTAACGATATGTGCATCTCTGATCATGAGCAGTAGTGGTGGAGCATCATAGCCATGTATTATGAGGAATTTTGGGGGGTTTGAATAATTCAACTTTGGAAACATGAGTGTTTTGCTCAACATCCTTAAACAAAGCACATTCAGGGACCTGAAGAAAATTGTAACTAGGCCCCACCTACGAGGTCATACGCTGTTTATCTTTATATGAGATCACCATGTCGCGCGAATATGGTTGTGATGCATGTGCCCATTGTACCCTTATCATACGGGTAGTCATGATGGGTATAATGGGGTTCGTATATTTTACAGCAGTGTCACTTTGATGGCATGTGCTTGTCTCTCACTCAATAATAATAAGAAGAAGAAGAAGGAGAAGGAGAAGAAGAAGAAGAAGAAGAAGAAGAAGAAGAAGAAGAAGAAGAAGAAGAAGAAGAAGAAGAACAGCAACAACAATAACAACAACAACAACAACAACAACAACAACAAAAACAACAGCAATAACAACAACAGCAACAAGAAAATCACTAACATGAAAAAGCAAAACGGATCAGACTGCAAAACCGAACAGGCAGAAACAAATCTTCGAAGTTGAAATGCTGATGTAGTAAAAGCAGCAACCCATTTGTACCTAGAATACCACGGAAATTGAATGGAACTGGCGTGATCCATACTTTTAACTCACAATAAATTTGTTGATTCCCCTAAATCGTTTGTCCACTCACTCATATATATGTATGTATGTATGTATAAATATGTATTTAATACATATATACATATGTACATACACACACACACACACACATATATATATATATATGCATACATCATACATACATATATATATATATATATATATATATATATATATACATACAAGTATATATTGTGGGAAAACAAGAAAAGGAAAATGGAGAATAAATGGATGTAATTACTAATTTATTTGTGTTACAAAAACGGTGACATTTTAAAAACAAAACAGTATAAACAGATTGATTGTAAGCTGAAAGCTCAAGTAAAGATAGATTAACATAAACGCAAGAAAAACGAACCGACATATATGTTTCAGTCCCGTCATCTAGGTCATGAGAATTTCGAACCATTTTGTTTAATGCCAAGAAAGGTGCCACATCCTAACTATAATGCGGTAGGATTCCGTCAAGGTTCATATGGAGCTAATGCATCTTAGGTAACGATTTTATTTTGATTAACCGATTAACTATGTTCATTAGCTCCGTACAAACTCTGACGAAGTCCTACCAAAATATAGTTATAATGTGGCAAGTCCCTTGGCATTAAACAAGAAGCTAGGAAATTCCCATCAACTAGATGGTAGGACAGAAATATGTATTTAGGTTCTTTCTTTCTTTTTTACCTTCATCTATTTTCTTTGATCTTTTACCTTCCAATCAATTAAGTTATTTGTACTGTTTTTTTCTAATGAGACCTTTTTGTAACATGCAAATAAATTAGTAATTACATCTATTTATTCTCCATTTTCTTCTTGTTTTCCCTCAATATTGATAATTTCAATAATCCTTAGAATATACGAATGACTTTTGCAATTTAGGATACGGATTGAAAGCAGTGGATTACCTTGGATTATATAATTCCCTAATGAGGATATGATTTCCTCGAATTAACTATATATATATATGTATATATATATATATATATATATATATATATATATATATATATATATATATATATATATATAAAGAGAGAGAGAGAGAGAGAGAGAGAGAGAGAGACAAATACTTCTATATCTAAGACTATGTATATATACACTAACACAAAGGATTTTATAAATACATATACGAATGCATGTAAGTTCTTGTGTGTGCTTACGTAGGAGGCGTGCTGTTTTATGAGGTTAGCTTTCTAAAACTGCATCCACATGATGAAAAACTCCCGGAAATGAATGAAGGGAATGGAGCTATCACGTAAACGTTTAATGCTTGAAGAAGCATGTTTTGAATATTTTGTTCTACATTTCCGTTTTATTGTCATTCAATAAAAGGGAAGAAAAAATGAACGATGAGAAAACATGTTAGATAGAAAAACTCTATTTCACAACGAGCAGAACGATACAGAAAATATTTAAATAGCAGGAAAATTGTATTTATGGAAAAAAAAACTCTACTTGTTTCCTTAGCACTTAACGTCTTAATATCCCTTTTTCCAGTTATTACGTTCCACTAAATATTTTCCTTTGTTTTCAGTTCTTCATTATTTTCGAATAGTGTGTATGATAAAGGAACAGTTTATCGAAATTCAACAAGTTTCCTGCAATATCCTTCATTCATCCATGAATCCAATACATTTTCTATCTGTATATATATATATATATATATATATATATATATATATATATACAGATATAGGGCAGGGAATTGCCAATTAGTAATAAAATTAATAATTAACAGTAGTTCTTTGACTGCTATTTCTAAATTTTCAGTATGTTGGTGAAGCAACTCATGCTAAGCCCTGTATATTTATGATTATATATATATATATATATATATATATATATATATTTATGATTATATATATATATATATATATATATATATATATATATATGTATGTATGTATATATAGGTGTGTGGGTGTGCGTGTATCTGCTTGCGTGTGTTTGTGTGCGTATATTGCGCGCGCAATAAGAGTTAGCAGTCATCTTGATGAGACAACGCGCTGAGTGACATTTGTGTGTTTACTTTGCAAGTTGTGATTTTCCTTTTTTGTGTGATCATGTATATGCTGTAGACTGCGATTTTTCTCATGGGCTCGAAGTTTGGATAAACAACCAATGTGAAATCTTGCGTTAAGCTTCGGGTGTCTGCTACAGAGAAGTTCAACCTCCTTCGTTAAGCACAGGGCAACGAGAGGCATTGGCGCTTCAAAATGCACGACAGGGCAGCAGTTGAATCAAGAGGATGCTTATGGATTTTCGATATCCTCGGCATTGTGCATCGGGAATTCGTCCCCCTGGGCCAGACCTTCAATCGGAAGCTCTACTGTGATGTTTTGGGACGTTTGAGGTAGGATATGCGGCGAAAGTGACCGCATGTGTGGAGTGCGAATAACTGTATTCTTCATCCAATACACCCTGTCACCCAGCTCTACTCCCTTGTACTTTTCTCGCACAAAAAGAATGGTATCGCTTCACCAACCACCAGATTTCTCAACTGCAGACTTCCATCTTTTACTTCAGGATATACATGTAGGTCAAAGGTCGCCGTTTTAACACAGTTATTGGATTTGTGTGAGAATCCGAATAGGACCTCGACTTGTTGATGTTAAATGATTTCGAGGCCGGTTTCCAAAAGCGACTGGAATGTATGGAACGATGTATTGCTGAGCAAGCTGACTTTTTCGAAGGATGTGAAGTCAAAACTTAAATAAGCTATTTTTTATTAAACATAACTATATACATATTCATATATACACATTTATGTGAATAAACAAATAAGACGGCTTGGATTTTATGCACAAAATATATTTACATGTATACATGTAAATAAAGACTGAAAATTTTCAGACGATGAATATATATTACCAAACTAAACTTACGTAGAGTTAAAAGTACATCTGGTGTCCTATCGTGGTTGTTTTAAAGGATATTTCAAATTTGGTTAGGCATTTACCAACATTCTTTCGTGGGAGATAGAACGTGTGAGCGTCTGAGTTTAGATTATGCATCCTTCCTAATGTCAGTAGTTTCCTGGTTTTTTATGCCCATATGTTGGATGCCCTCAAATTTCAGTTGTTGCCATGAAAGCTATACTGAACGACTGGAACCACCAGGAAGTTTATAACTTCAGTTCTATTCAAGGCGTTCAGGTCATTATTCAATACCATTCTAACACGCTTTTAGTATTCATTCCTGATGGTCTCTTTCATTGAACTTTGTTGATATTCATAAAAAATCTTCTTGACCATACGTGGACTGATTAATAAGTATCCGGACTGCTGCCATAGTAACGAAGCTAAAGCATACAGAGTGAAGCCGCTTGGCACAGACTGACCTTCAACTCTGCAGTGCATGAGCAATAGGTTTTAACGTTCTAGCTCACTCCCGCTGTTTGCAGCAGTTTGTATATAGCGTGTAATCGTAACATTAAAGATAGTGAAAGTTGAACTGAGAATCTGCATCAAATTTGGTCAAAAGCTTGGAGATATGACCTCAGTGCCCTACGTAAAGTTTTCAAAAGGTGTTCATCCTTCACGACACAATAAAGGAGACCTTGTGCAAGCCCGTGTGTCTTTTTGGTCAGCTGAAAACCGTTTTGGCATAAACTTGGCAGACACGCGTCTCACACCCAAATCTCCATTGTAATGGACTGAACTGAATCATAACTAATCTGTGCATCCTTTGATAACTCACGGATGATGATTCAACGATTTCCCTACACTGTTGTACGCACATCTGCGATATTTTTCTCAGGTCTGCTAGTTGGGGGTCTCCCAGAATGTTCGTCAATATCTATATTTTTTCGGCCATCTTGGAAACGTCTGAAACACTCGTACACTTGTGTGCGGCTCACACAACCACTCCATACACTTTCTGCAATTTTGCATAGGTCTCTGAGTAGAAATCATCATCACAACTTTCTCTGTCATGGTCGATGCGACGATCAGTCGCTACTCACATTCCTTCCAAGCACTGCTATAAACAGTGGAAGTGAGCTAAAACGGTAAGAGTTATTGCGCATGCACAGCAGCGTAAAGATCGATCTGTGCCAAGCGGCTGCAGTTTTCCTGTTTTAGCTCCGTTACTGTGGCATCATAGTTACATCTAACCATGTAAAATGAAATTATCAATTGATATTTATAAAGTTCGCTAAATGCCTTTTTGTTCTATGTTTTGATGATAGTATAAGTGCTGTCGATAAGATTACAGTATTTTATGATATAATGCAATGATTTAACCTACAATTACTCAGTACATCACGGTAGATCTCATCATTATATATTGTAAGATTGTCAATGTTATACGATTTTTGGCATAAGTGTACTTTTATTTGGCGACAATACATAAAATTATTTTACCATGCTTTGATAGATAGTTTTAAGCCGGACGGTAAATATTTTTTGCATTAGAATTAGACACGGATGTTAGTTTTGGTAATTATAGAAGTGTCATTTACAATGTACTTTCTTTGTTATATATGAATTCGCTATGCAAATAATCCTTTCTACTGGAAGCACAAGGCCTCAAATTTGGGGGAAGAGATTAAGTCGATTACCTCGACCCCAGTGCATGACTGGTACTTATTTAATCAACCCCGAAATGATGAAAGGCAAAGTTTACCTCGACGGAATTTGAACTTAGAACGTAAAAGCAGACGAAATACCGCTAACCATTTTGCCCGGTGTGCTAACAATTCTACCAGCTCGCTGCCTTTAGCAATGCAAATAATGCGTACTAATTCCACGATATATAGAACGTGTGTATATGTGTCCTTTTGATGTTAGTTGGTTGAAATTTAAGCAAAATATACCGCATTCTTTACGTTATAATAGCGTGAAAAAAAGAATGTAATCGCCTGGACGTCATATGTTCGAAGTGGGCCATTCTCTACATATTTTATGTGTATTGAGATAGCTAAAAGGAAAACAAAATATTAATATCTCCCTTCCGTTTACGAAAAATGTCACGGACAGGTGACATGCAATCATGGCCTGTGTGGTGAAACCATCTATTCATATATCCATCACAGCAAACTGTTACCTTGAAAACGATTTTGACAATAAAACGAAATATTTTCATGAAACAATATTCTAAATGCACTTTATTGTCTGAAATTTCTGATTTATAACCAATTACATTGCTTGTATTTTACAGAGACGGAATAGTTTATTTGAGGAAAATGTAATTGGGGACATTGTGGTATACAGTTCTCATTTATATAAGTTTTTCAGAGTCAAGTCGGCATTGTCTAAAGACGGACCAGAGAAACAAAAGTGCAATTAATAAACGTTTGGTAAATGTAATAGAGAATAACAGTCTTCTGAGATTTCCACTAAACTAACATGTGCCATGCTGTTATGGAATTTGACACAAGTTACATTAGACAATGAAAAGTTATCCATGTGTAACTGGAACGTTTTATATGACGTAAACATCTAATATATTCGATAAACATAATTATATGCATATATAACTATGTCAACAAGTAATGAGATAATGCATGCAATGCGTTATATTTGAAGCCATCATATATTTCATATCAAAGTACAGAGCCTGAGGCCACCAATCCAGAGAAGTATTCCATCAGCATGTAGACAAATATGCAATATTCAAATTAAGTATTCTTTCTTATCATTGCTCATAATTTCTAAATATGACAATTTTTGAAATAAAATGTTTATTGCACTTGCTCCTCTGACACATAATAATATATTCGCATAAAGTATATGACTCGATTCCTTCCTGAGTCCGTTTAATTTGTTTTACTTTTTCCTTTTTAATTTGAGATTAGAAGCCACTATTTATAAAAATAAAAGGCAAAACAATAATTTCTTATCTGCTCATATTCATATTTCCTGGAAAGATATTAAGATCTCCATCTTTTTAGAAATGATTTCATTTGTATTTTCATATATCACTTTAAAGATCTCTACACTCTCCTTTCATCACGATTACGATTGATTAATAATCGGAGTCCTCCTGTGAACATTAGAATAATATTCTAAATAATTTTTACATCATATTGGTGAACGCACCTGTACACTATTGTGGCCTTTATATAATTGAAAGCACCGTCCATGTCATAGTAGAATTAACCTTTTTCGGGGCAGATAAAAATTCACATACTCGTGCCGTGTGTAAACAATTTTCAGACAATCTCTCTTCCATTACTTCAAATGAAAATCAACAAATGCGCAGTTTTGCAGCGTTAGTGGTTTCGATAGATGCATCTTGGGATGTCCTTGAGGAGATCGCTCGTTTGTCATGCAGTAGGCTAATAGATTATTGGTTTCAATCAAGCGATAATCTCAAGGAGTAAGCCCAGCATGGAGAGCAGCAAAAAAAAAAAAATCAACAGGACGACCAACAGTCAGTATCTATAGTGGTACATTTAATTTGGTATTTTTCCCTTTTCAAATCACTTAAAACATATCCATTTTCATGCAAGGACGTTTTATGCATTGTGAGAAATATTGCCATTACCGTGCATCGAATTTGAAATCAATATATCAATACTATAGAAATGTCATGGTCATCAGCAACGGAAATGAAGTTTTTAAGAGTGCAATAAAAAATGAAACGTTAATACTGGGTATTATTATCTCAGCATTTCAACAAAAATGTAGAAATGTGGAAATCGATTGAGTCAATACTATAATTTGATAGTTGATCAATCACAGTCATTAAGGTAAATCAGGCAAATTTTAGAAATTGTAAGATTTAACTTCTCAGTGACAAACAAAAACAAACAAATCTAACAACGTGTTCATTTATTTGTACATCGACATGAGCTATGTACATATGAATTGAACAAGTAATATCAGAAGCAAACATGTTGAGATAATCTGAATAAAAATATGATTACTAAAGTTCTGTAGATTAAAAGGTTTTTCCGATGGCATTATGATATAACTTAATATTATATTTCTCAAATATTTAGAAATTTTTAACAGTTTCGCTACAGAATCTAGTTTTTGTATTTGCATATTCAAATAACATGAACCTGTTATATTCTTCCAAACACTTAAATGAGTACATGTAAAATACATTACAGATACAAAATTAAGCGACGTGACATTAAGCAATTATGAGAATAAGATTTTTTTAATGTTGTAATGTTTAGAAAATCTATAAAAGGGAACATTAAATTATATCACATGTTGTAAATGCACTTATGTTGCATTCCTGATGACACATTAATATCTGAATATCATCAGTGAACGATCAATTGGACACGATCATTCAAAAACACAAAGCATGATTGTATTTTTCATTTTTAGATATGGAAACATTCTGAAATTTGCCAGCGGTTTTCATATGTGAACTAAGTATCATACGTGTATCGTAAAATAATGACTAGTTTGCATATAGTGCTTTTATGAAAAGAAATGACATTTAATATTTTTGAGCACAATAGATGTGAGTTCCAACAATTTTAACCACATACTATGCTGAATGCTAAGTAGAATACACACAGACCAGAGCACACACATATACATATACATATAAACAAACACACACATACACATACATACACATACACATATATGCAAATATATATATATATATATATATATATATATATATATATATATATATATATATACATATATATATATATATATATATATATATATATATATATATATATATATAAATATATATATATATATGTATATATATATATGTATACATATATATATATATGCATATATATATATATATATATATATATATATATATATATATATATATATATATATATATATATATCTATATATATATATATATATATATATATATATATATGTATGTATGTATGTATGCATGTATGTATGTATATATATATTCGGATTAATATGATTAATTTATAGATCAACATACTCCATAGATATGTAATAGAAGGAATCCGTTTCTGGCAGGACAAATATCCATAAGAATTACCAGAACGGTTCAACAGAGACTTCATAATCGAATCCATTAAATTCATCCTCCAAAACAACCATTTCATGTTTGACACCATTGTTTATCGCCAAAAATCTGAAATTGAAATGGAAACCTGGGCAGCTCCAACTATTGCCAATCTAACAATAGGCTGTTTAGAAATAATACTATATCAAGTGTCATTTTTAAAATTTGGAAATACTCCCAATACATAAAAGAGAATTGGAAAAGATTTTTGGACGACTGCTTCATCCTCTCGAATGAAAACACAGATAAGCTCCTAGAGTTAAAAAGACATCTCAATAACATTAACACCAAAATACAATTGACAATAGAACACAACCACGAGCAACTCCCATTCCTAGACATACTGATTTTAAAAATAAACAAAAAAATAGAAACATACATTTTTTTACAAGATCACAGACACTAAACAATATCTATTATTTAACTTGTCACCCAAGATATATGGCAACAAATATCCCTTTCAAACTTGGGAGAATTATTCGCACCCTAGTATCCGAAAAACTACCAGAGAACTAAGATTGCAAGCGCTTAAAAATGTACTCCAGGAGAAGCACTACCCAACTAAACTCATAAAGGAAGGAATTAAACGTGCAAAATCCATTAATAATAAAACACTAAGAAAATCCAAACACAGCAACACATCTACCCTCAAAGCACTAATTTATATCACCACAAAAACCCCAGAAACAAAGAAGCATTCAATATCATCGTTCTAAATCTTCCAATATTCCTTAGAGACCCCAAACTTAAGGAGATTTTACAAGACCATAAATTCATGGACAAGGGTCGTAAAGTGTAGTCGCCCTAATTGCGGAGCATGTCCCATTCTAATGAAAGGATCGGAATATACTTTCAGACAAGGAAAATATTCAAAATCAAATCTAATTTCACTTGCGCCTCCGAAAACCTCATTTACTCTATTGTCGATATGTTCAACAACAAATTGTTCTTGGTGGTACACCAACAACGCCACGGTGGTGAAATAAGTTTTTACTTGTTTCAGTTATTTGACTGCGGCTATACTGGACACCACCTTTAGTCGAACAAATCTACGCCAGTACTTCTTCTTTGTAATCCTAGTACTTATTCTATCGGTGTATTATGCCGAACCGCTAAGTTATGTGGACGTAAAGACACAAACATCGGTTGTCAATCGATGGTGGTGGAACAATCAAAGATACACAAATACATACACACGCACACACACACACACACATATATATATATATACGACGGGCTTCTTTCCGTATGCGTCTACCCACGCACGCACACATGCACTGACCTTGGGTTGTAATATAAATGATACACACACACACACACACACACACACACATATATATATATATATATATATATATATATATATATATATATATATATATATATATGAACCTGATTTAGAATATAAAGGGCATAAGTACTCACTCCCCCCCATCCCCCCCACACTAAATTGAGCCTGGACCTGCCACCTTAGCAATGGCTTTATTTGCAACTAACTTTATTTCCGCACCATGTGTTAGCTTACTCTTTTACTCTACTACTTCTTTAAGACATGTGACTGCGGCCATGCTGGAGCACCGCATTTAGTCGAGCAAATCGCCCCAGGACCTATTTTTTGTAAGCCTAGTACTTATTGCATCGGTGTATTTTGCCGAACCGCTAGAATACTGGGACGTAAACACACCAGCATCGGTTGTCAAGTGATGTTGGTGGGAACAAACACAGACACACAGAGACACATGGACACACACACACACACACACACACACATACACACACACACACACACACACACACACACACACGATGGGCTTCTTTCAGTTTCCGTCTATCAAATCCACTCACAAGACTTTGGTCGGCCCGAGGCTATAGCAGAAGACCCGGAACTATGTGGTTGGTAGGCAAGCTACTTACCACACAGCCTATTTAACTTGTTTAACTTAATTTCATTCTGGACCTAATTTCAGTCAGCATGGGTCTACTTCCATTTATTTGTGACCTCCTATTAGATTTACTCATTTCAGAACCACCACTACCCTATTCCACCTTCCATCCGCGTATAACAAAATTTAACACTTTAATATTAACTTTACAACTCTCTAGACTGTATTTGCTTTTACTTTGTATTGTAGTTTACGCTTTCCTATGAAATATTATTATTCTTAGGCGTATCAAAGCATGCGTGGAAGCGCAATTGTGGTAGCCCCTATATGTAGCAAGGATTGATGTAGCGACAATGTAAGTCATAATAATAATAATAATAATATAACAATATATATTAAGTATGATTAAGTGAACTGTAGTATGAACCTGCATCTCCAGGTAATTAAAGTAATTAAGGTAATTAAATTGCAAGTAATTAAATTGCCATCATTTAATCAATTTGGAGATTTGTACATATACTTATCTATAGGACCACTGGGATGATTCTATTTAGGAAACCAATTACTATTTGTTTGTCTAGGAAGCCCACTGCTTGGGTACTGTGGTTGTTAGTGCAGAGGTCTCGTAATTCGTTAAATCTAGGTCACTGCACTAGCCATTACCTCCCGTGAACTGTAGTCTCCCCTTGAGAGTAGCTTCACCTTTATCCCTCTCCCTAGTCCCTTGTCCAAATTCCCTCACCCCACAAACTGCCAATTATCCTCTCTAGGTTTAATGACACCGCGGGCGCTGTCCTTTCCTTCACATGGTGCTTGTTTACATGTCTGTTTTTATTTACGTCCTAAGCGGTTACAACATATACTACTTCTCTATACTCTTATTTTTTTATGGTCTTAATAGTTTGCCCTTTGATTTTAAGTTTAACGGACCAATTATATCGGACTGGACTTTGGTCAATCCCATTACGGGTAATAGGTGGTTGGTTTTTATAACATATCGGTAAGTAAATAATTGTAATTAATTGATGGGCATTCTATTAGGATAAACTATTCATTAGTACTATCAACATAATCTTAAGAAACATGATTAATTCAAAACGTTATGACACTATCACTCCCTCTTTTTCTATACCTATTGGCGTATCCCGTTATGGTACAATTTTTATTTTACTTTTCTATTACATATACACCCTGTTATACCCATAGAAAAATTAACCAACCAATTAATATTTTAAGTTTTGTCATTTACTCAAAATCCTGAAGCGTCACATACGCAAAATGGCATGATTTAAATATATTAAGTGTATTCTTCTTCTTCTCGATGGTCTTCTTCTCTTTTCTTTTATATATTTTTCTTCACTCTGATGAAGTTCCATGTTCCAGATCGGATGTGTTACCAAATATGTTGAATATTATTTTCATAATTTTCAGTGGCAATACTGTGGAATATTGGAAGCAGAAACAGATTTTAGATGGGATAAAATCTATTTGTATTAAAAAGTAATAATCGATGTTAGTGAATTATTGTCGATCAATATTTCACCAATTACTGTTCACTTTATATATATATATATATGTGTGTGTGTGTGTGTGTGTGTGTGTGTGTGTGTGTGTGTGTGTGTGTGTGTGTGTGTGTGTGCAAGATATACATATATATGTGAAAGAGTTGGCATGTGAAAGCACGTGGTTGTATGTATAAAAGACAAAATACAACGGAAAAACTACAGAAGGCTTGTGTTATATGGTTAAAGAATATATTTAAATCGTTATGTTAGAAAAATGTTATAAAACATTGTGTATAGTAACATTGTTTCTGGAGAAATAACCGGTTTAGTATTTTGTTTTCAATTTTTTTCAAATTTCTTTTACCTATATTGCGTCATCTCTTCGCTATGTTATGAAATATGGAGCTCCATACCGGGGAAGGTAATCAGGGTATAAGTGAGATAATCATAAAATGTTGGGAGTGACTAGGTTTTTATTAATTTAACATGATTTGGTTTACAAAGAATAGAATGTTGCAAGTGGTTCGGTTTTGATTTATATTATTTTTCAATGAGGTAAATTTCCTTATTTAAAAATATTAGAAATTGTTAAGCTTTGGCTTATATTTTTCAATGAAGTAGGTTTCCTTATATAATCTAACTTGTGTTGGTGTTCCAATGACACATCGATAAAATAGAAAGATTACAAATTGTGGTAGCAGTTGCTTTGTGCATTTCTCAATATGTTCACAAAAGGGTATCATTCTCTATTCTGGCAATGCAATCTGCGTCTAGGTGATGATCTTGTGGATCCTATGTAGTTTTGGTGGCAGCCCGAGTATCTAATAACGTAAATCAGGTTTTCTGAAGCACAAAAAAAGTCAGATTTGATTTTGAATTTTTGTCTCTCTTTGAAAAGAAATTCTGACCCTTCTAGGAGTTTTAGGCACGTTGCGCAATTTGGTCGACCACATTTGTTTTCACATATGCGCGCGTCATTTTGGAAAATAATTTTGGTTTTGTGAAGATCTTTTTTTGTGATTTCGGTTTGTGGCTTTTAATGATCTTATGTGTGTGTAAAATTTCCTTTAATTTGGGGTCTTTATGTAGTATTGGTAAATTTTGTGTGATGATGTTAAAGGCTTCATTGTGGAGTTGTATGAGGATATGTACGGCAGTATTTTCGGGGAAGGTGTGTTGCTGTGTTGAACTTTTCTTAAGGTATCTATGTCGATTTGTGTTGCATATCTAATTCCATCCTCTATGCGTTGAACTGGGTAGTGTCAGTCAATTACGGTGTTTTTGAGTTCTTGGACTCTAAAGCTTTTGATATTTTTTCTGACACTATTGTGAATATCCTTCTTGCAGGGTTGAAGGAGTTGTTTTATTTTGGTGTGACTTGGGTCGCATGAATTAAATAGTAGACATTGTTTGGCGTCTGTGGTTTTGTAAAATATTTCCGTTTCTATTTTTAGGTTTATTTTTTTAATTAGCATATCCAAGAATGGGAGCTCCTTTTGGTTGTACTCCTTTGTGAACTGTATGTTTGGGTAGACGCTGTCCAATAGTCTTTTGAATTTCAGGAGTTTGTTTTGATTCCTGAGTATGAAACTGTCATCTAGGAATATTTTCCAATTTTCTTTTATGTATTGGGAAAGGGGGGTTCCAAAGGTAGATACAGATTTCCGGTATATTATTATTTCCAGAGAGCCCATTGTTAGGTTTGCAATGACTGGGGCTGCCCTAGTCCCCATGTCGGTTCCGGACTTGTCGATAAAACGTCTTGTCAAACATGACGTGGTTCTTTCTTAGAAGGAATTCAACCGATTCAATTATGAATTCTTTGTTGATCCTCTCTGGAATTTCTCCCGGTGATTGGTCCAGCCAGAACTGAATTGCCTCTAGCCCATAATTACGAGGTATACTGGTATATAAATTAATCACATCAAATGAAACAATGATTGTTTCTTCATTGACATTTTTTTTAGGTGATTTAACATATCCAACTCATCTCTAATATGGCTATTGATGTGTTTAATAGATATACATACAAAATAATACAATCATATCTCTCTCTCTCTCTCTCTCTCTCACTCTCTCTCTCTCTCTCTCTCTCTCTCTCTCTCATTATATATATATAATATGCTGTTGTTCTTTTACTTGTTTCAGTTATCTGACTGTGGCCAGTCTACAGCACCGTCATTAGTTGAACAAATTGTCCGAAGGACTTATTCATTGTAAGCCTACTACTTATTCTATCGCTATTTCACATGGACGTAAACACACCAACATCCGTTATCACGCGATGGTGTGTGAGAAACACAGATACAAAATGCATACATATATATATATACAGATATATAATTATACATACATACATATATATATACATGCATACATACATACATATATATACACACACACACACACACACACACACACACATATATATATATATATATATATATATATATATATATATATATATATATATATATATATATATATATATATATATATAATTATATATAAAGGGCATTAACTGTGTAGTAATGCCTCACGATTCGAGGGACTAAATAAGTAAAAAAACTACCAAAGAATAAGCAACATAAATTACTGAAGGCGAGGGAATGCAGCTTTCAAAATTTATCTCTTAAAAACATGTAACTCAACGGTAGACCCACAGTTAATGCCCTTTATATATAATTATTTATATTTATGAAGAAATTATGAATTTTTTCATTACGAAATTTTTCGTTATTTTTTCATTATGAGGTTTTTTTCACGCTGACTACTTGATAAATTCTTATAAAGAATTTATCCTATATTATATTATATATATTAAGGACCCCCTTCGGTCATGACTGACTATAGGATTGCAACTAGAAAGTTACCCTCCTAGGCACAATTCCGGGCAAGTTTGTTTATTGAAGACCAGCAGTCTCTCATGAATACGGTCTTCCCTCTCCACGCCAAAAGTGTTATCCAAGGGAACCGCAAGGGCCGATACATTTTGGTACCTGTGACGTCGGAACTCATTTCTACAGCTGAGTGAACTGGAGCAACGTGAAAGTAAGTGTCTTGTTCAATAACACAACACACAGCCTTCTCCGGGATTCGAACTCACAACCTCGCTATCGTAAGCTCGGTGCTCTAACCACTGAGCCATGTGCCTTCACACACACTCACACACACACACACACACACACACATATATGTATATATATAACTGATAATAAAATGAATGGTATACACCTGGTAGCTTGCTAGTAAAGCAAGGTCTCTTTCACTGTAATCGTTATGTATATGGTAAATGAAAGACGGAAGATGGAATATACGAGAATGTTTTATTAATCACGTGGTTCCTATGCGAAATTTTACACACACATAGAATTATTAAAGGCCACAAACAACTGAAATCACTAAACAAAATCCTCACAAATGCAAAATTACTTTCCAAAAGTGAAAACAAATGTGGTCGACCAAATTGCGCAACGTGCCTAAACTTCTAGAAGGGTCAGAATTTCTTTTCAAAGAGAGACAAAAAATCAAAATCAAATCTGACTTTTCTTGTGCTTCAGAAAACCTGATTTACGTTATTAGATACTCGGGCTGCCACCAAAACTGCATAGGATCCACAGGATTATATATTTAGCATCGATCCCTCATGGATGGGAACTTAATATCTTTTTCAGGGCCATCCGATGGTGCAGATGTTTCTCGTGGGTTGATAAATAAATACAACACGTTAAAATAACAGTTCCGCGATGTAAAGAAAACCAGCCAGACGGAGGGAATATCTTCATTTATATAGAAGATAAAATTAAAATCACAGATGGCAAAAAGAGAAACGAACACGCAATCCAGTGAGTAAAAGTATTAAAAATAACCGTTAACAAATATGGATGTATAAACACCCTTGGGCAAGCTGCATGGCGAGAGCACACTCGCTCATACAAGCATTCGCAAAAATGTTAGCATACGCACACGTGAGGTTTGCTGCACTCCTGATCACAAAGCGAGTTAACAGTCTACTTGATGTTTTTAAGAATGAGTAGCTTAAAAGTAAACTTAAATCATTCATATCTTAAAGTAAATTAAATTATGCTAACGATTATTCATAATTGATTCCCATTGCATTGTGCCAAAGTACATTTATATGCATGTAGGCATCTCGAGAGTAGTTCAGAAATTCTATTAATGACCTTCTCATTAGTCCAGAGAAAAGACAGGGATTCCTCGGAGAATAGATGGCATCTCCTGGAAATGATATTGTATGGTTTCGCGTACCTTACTACGGAACAAGTTATGGATGTACTTTATTTTATCCTCCTTTAGTCGCCATACAAAATCTGCCAAATATTATTGATTGTCTTAAAGCTGGCAACATGGTTACGATTACGATTCTTAAATAAATCAGCCGTCTGCCCAATGTAAAGCTACGGCCGTCTCTTTGGGTGCACGGTGCATTTATATACAAGACTTGTATTCATACAGATTCATCAAAGGAGATTTAGATTTTTCTCTGCATGAGCATTTATCGAATTTATTTGTATATAAGGCAGTTCTGACTCCATTCACCGGCGTTGTTACCGTGTTAGGTGTATCATAAGTATTTCTACTACTACAAATTAGTCCAACTGGTGCTAATCATTGCGGTTTACATCACCTTGTTTTGGTATTTAGATGCAAATGTTTGCTAGATCCAGTAGGATGAGTTATTAAACCTTTGCTGCATTTTGCTATTGTTTATGCGATGCATAAGCTGCTGTAAATTAGCAGAGTTGGCGTAGCATAACTTCATGGTCTGCGAATTACAATTAGCATGATACACATAAGATTTAGGAAAACACTTGTGCAAAGGAGCAAAGATTTTCCAATGATCTTGGTTGTAACATGCGAACTGAAAATCGTGTTGAATCAGGGAACATCCTGATTCCTATATCTCTTGTTATGCTTATTCGAAAGAGTGTGCTGTACAGAATTGGAACGAGCAGTTGAATTATTATGTCGCGTGTGTCTATGAGTTTTCGTTGGTAGTTAATTGATATGACCAATTCTTCCGGGCCTGTATTCTCTTATCTGAGTGAGTTCTCAAACCGTGACTTTGTGGTAGGATACAATATGTATCACAGTTGGAGGAATTACCAGTGATGTGTATGCCTGCTCCTTGTATACGTTGAACTTTTCCACGGTACCCAGCCTTAGTTAGAAAAGCATTATAAGTTGCCTGCGATTGGAAAATTTTATTATTCGCTGATAATCTAGAAATTCTTCTAGAAATATTTTTAACTAGTCCCCGTTTAATCGAGGTGGGGTGGTTGGATGCTCCGTTGATGTGCAGAGAAGACCCTTCATCAGTGGTCGGTTGTCTATTTCGAGCATTCAACGATAATATAAGTCTTCAAAGGCAGTTTTTCCCATGAATTCTAAAATAAAATTTAGGATTTATGGAGGGCCAAATTTGGGAACAAAAACATGACAGTGGAGACATAAAAGGAAGCCGAACAAAACAAACACAGAGTGTCGTTATACCAGAACCAGAGGAAAAAAGTGAACGCTGGGAGTGACTTTTTATTTAAATAGAAAGATAGAAGAAAGAGAAAAAAGACGTTCGCTCTTTTGAGTAGTAGTTATTTGACCTGTTTTCCATTTTTCCGGTTGGTTATGTATTTCATGTAATTTGAACTGTTGGTAACATCCTGTACAAACATGTATATGTATATATGTGTACAGGACGTTTTTCTTTTTTCATATATACCTAACTGTACCGAGGGTCTCAGACAATTTCCAATATATGGAATAGTGGTGCAACAGTGCAATATTTACTGGAAATAGCAATCGATAATATAAAACGCTATAGAAAATCTGCAGTGTGTATATACTGGCAAAGATGTTTGCGAGCGGCGAACATAAAGAATTTCGTCTTGCCTGTGGAAAGAACAGTAGATAAATGTTCAACCCACATGTGAATAATCTAGGACCTATGTTTTTAAATATTCAAACTAAGTTTCTTAACGTGGATTTGATCAATTGTTTTCAGCTAGATTTACCAGACAAAATATTAAAGGTTGCAACATCAGTGCCAGTATACTTGCCTGAACGCCTAAGACGTTAACAGAACGAGAACAGAGAAAAAGTTTAGCTTATACTGCTTTGTTTTACTGGATAGGAATACTTCTGTATTGCATATATTTATATATATATAATATATCACTCCCAGGACTTATACATACATACATACATACATACATACATACATACATACATACATACATACACACTCACACACACACACACATACACACACACACACACATATATATATATATATATATATATATATATATATATATATATATATATATATATATATATATTTATATATATAATCATAAATATATAGGGATTGACAGTAACCTGCTTCTCCAACATACTGAGAATTCAGAAATAGCAGTCAAAGAACTACTGATTTCAAAACTACAAATTATTACTCCAGATTGATAGCGATATTTTTGATACACACAGAACAAAAAACAATAGAGAAGAGTAAAAAACACTTGCCTTTAGTTAATTTAGTACAATTGTTTCACAGTTAAGAGTACATAATACTCTATTCTGATCTTCAGCTAAATATTCTAATAAATTTGTTAATGTCTAAATAACTCACGTTAATTTTGACCATGTGAACATCAATACCACGTGAAGAAGACGTTAAGAAATTTATCGGCCAGTAAGTTCAAAATCTCTCGCCCTAATGAATTTCAATTCAGTGTGTATCAGAAATAGTCCCGTTTAGGAAAGAGACTCGTACGAATTCCTGCCGTATAACCATCCACCTTGGAGTTATTATTAAAATATAGATATGCAGGGCAGGGAATCATCAATTAGTAATAAAATTAATAATTAACAATTCTGCCGGGTAGCTCAGTATGAAAAAAACCTTCTTCGGTAAAAATTTATAATCATAAATATATAGGGATTGACAGTAACCTGCTTCTCCAACATACTGAGAATTCAGAAATAGCAGAAATTTATGATTATAAATTTTTACCGAAGAAGGTTTTTTTCATACTGAGCTACCCGGCAGAATTGTTAATTATTAATTTTATTACTAATTGATGATTCCCTGCCCTGCATATCTATATTTTAATAATAACTCCAAGGTGGATGGTTATACCGCAGGAATTCGTACGAGTCTCTTTCCTAAACGGGACTATTTCTGATACACACTGAATTGAAATTCATTAGGGCGAGAGATTTTGAACTTACTGGCCGATAAATTTCTTAACGTCTTCTTCACGTGGTATTGATGTTCACATGGTCAAAATTAACGTGAGTTATTTAGACATTAACAAATTTATTAGAATATTTAGCTGAAGATCAGAATAGAGTATTATGTACTCTTAACTGTGAAACAATTGTACTAAATTAACTAAAGGCAAGTGTTTTTTACTCTTCTCTATTGTTTTTTGTTCTGTGTGTATCAAAAATATCGCTATCAATCTGGAGTAATAATTTGTAGTTTTGAAATCAGTAGTTCTTTGACTGCTATTTCTGAATTCTCAGTATGTTGGAGAAGCAGGTTACTGTCAATCCCTATATATTTATGATTATAAATTTTTACCGAAGAAGGTTTTTTTCATACTGAGCTACCCGGCAGAATTGTTAATTTTATTACTAATTGATGATTCCCTGCCCTGCATATCTATATTTATATATATATGTATATATATATTCTTCTATTCTTCTATTCCTTTATAAGTTTCAGCCGTTTTGCTACACTTTTATCATCCAGACCCTCCTCAGATACGTGGAATTTGGTGAATAAGATAATGAACAAGATAGTGAATAAGATACCTCATTTGCACCTCCTGCGAAGTAGGTTCATTTGGGACTCGCGGCAGTAAGAGATCCACTTACTTTTTTTTTTTAAGCACCTACATCCACTTGTTGTGCGGCCCTCGACGTATTTCTATGGTATTAATTTCCGCGGTGATAAAGAATAAGTACACGACTCGTTTTCGGTGAAACACAATCCCTAACCCTAACCATAAACCCTAACCCTATCCCTAACCTCTAACGACTAACCCTAAACACCGGGTGTGCGTATTCTTGTCTTTCGCCATAATTTCATAATACGACAAATAAATTTTCATACTAAATTAAACAAATTTAGAAGAACAGCAAAAGATTCTGTGTAAGTGGGCAAGTAATATTTCATGCAACAATCATCATTCTTTTAAAAAAAGTGCTAGATTTTGTGATGATAATTGGTTGTCTCAAATTACTTAGAACTAGTGGAAAATTTGCCACAAGAGATATCAGAAATAATGTAAACATAGCTTTGACGCTAACACTAAATTCCCGTGTACAATGCCGGATTTACACGGCATTGTAAATCCGGCATTGTTTTTAGGTGTGCTTAAGAATAGCGACCCGTTGACCGAGGGCCAGTGACCCATCTTCCTCCTCACCCACCAAAATTTTTAGGATGAATTTCTTGAGCATGCATGCCTTTATAACCACATAAGGAGCCTCGTAACGTAAGTAGCATAGAGCCTCATTTGTCCTAAATCCGGCACTGACCGTGTATCTCTAAATTTTGAGTCAACATAGATGAATACATTCAACACAGAAACATCAGTGTGTTAAAAAAAAAATTCTACAGTTTAGAAACTACCGCTGAGCAGCAAGTCATTGTCAACATGTTTAAGAGAAAATTAAACTGCTAAAATATTTAAGTTATCGTATGGTGCTAACTACTAGAATATTAATTCTCTCGAACATGCAACAGCTATCACTCTTAAATAACACCTAGGAGAAATCCACAATACACATGGAAATAAAATTACTAAACGGAAGCAGGCTATATGGAAAACAAAACTTGAAAGGAACATTAAATTTTCCCTCTCAAGAAGACATTGAATCATTCTAGTAAAAAATCGGGAATGAAAAGAAAAAGCCTATAATCATCGGCAGTAAAACAAACCTGATTGACCCAGAATCTTTCACCTTAGCTATAGGCAAACTGTATTATGGAAAGGCACATGTAAGAGACCTAATAGTTTTGTATTGGTATAATAAGCAGGCAATTTACAGAAAATTATTCACCAAGAACACAGAAGGTCAAAATAATGTATCAAATTGATTTCTTATATCACAGAAGAATCATATGGCCAAAAAAGAAAACCAGTGAGTTGGTTTCCTTGTTGGCAGAAAAGTATAGGCTCATTGCTTGCCAAATATTATGTACAAACTGTACACAAGCTGTCTCCCACAATTCATTCAGGATAACCGATGATCAAGGTAGTTGGAAAGAAGGGAATGTGCAAATGTGTCGAGCATATTTCAACACATGTTGAATGAAAGATATCGTTATATTATCTCATTTTAACTTTGGGTATATTTGAAAAAGTCATTCTCATGTGTTCTCACAGCACCAGACTTTTGTATGTGAGTGTGTGTGTATCTCCCTACCCCTTCTCTCCCTCCCTAAATCCCTCCATCCCTCCATCCCACCCTCCATCCATCCATCTACCAACATGCCCACCTACCTGCCTTTCTATCTATCTATCTATCTATCTATCTATCTATCTATCTATCTACCTTTCTATCTATGCACACCTGTGTAAGTTCTACCAATTATAAATGATAAATATAAATAATAGATTGACTCTTTAAGGGAGAGAGATTATGACTCATAAAATAATGAAAGCAATATTTACTAAGCAAGTGAGAACTATTATACAAAGAAATAATTAGATGTAAAACATCATAAAAATTATTAGATTTGGGAATCAAATGTGGAAATATTATCGAGTGACCTGCACAAAACCGCCCGGAGGGCGGTATTTCTGCTAGTGTCATTAATATACCAAATTATTTTTGTAAATAATAGTCATGCAATCATTAGTCAATGAGTTCATGGAAGTATATAATTTGTAATGAATGTAAGGATTTAACTATAGATTTGTACTAGGTATTTTTTCTTAAGAATACTTTTAGTTAATTAACAATCTTTGTATATAATTAAATATTTTTGTCTTTCATTCAGCCTTGAAAACTATCTGAACGTTTCAATATAGACAACAAAACCATAGACCGTTTGAAATGTCGACAAAGGCGACAAAAATTTATGCTGTGAAGTTATTTTTTTATATAAGTATTAATACTTCAAACATTTTACTAGTATTTCATGTTTTTTTATAATCGACTGCTGAACAACTCCACAAATTTTATACTTCCTTTATTTTTCATTTTGCATCGTGAAATAAAGTGCAGTATTGAATTTCAAGTCTGTTGCGCACAATAAATACATAGCCTTCCATGTCACTTCCCGAATGCTATTGTTCAAAGTAGTCCGTTGTTCTTTATTTAACACACGTTTTACAAAATGCTGTCAATATGTCATGCGTTACTTTGAAATGACTGTTCTTTATTTAATCTTTAAGACATCCGTTTTTATATAAGCTAATATTTTCTAACTTCCTTTTATTTGCCTACTAAATTGAGAATATAAATTTCGTCCTTTCTGTTTTATGCAATATGTGGGAAACAATAATATTGAAACACATATAAGAACGCCTGTACTTAGAATGATTCAACATTGTAAAGTATATGCATATTCACTAACGACCGCGATTACAGAAAGAACAATAGAATAATTAACGAAGTAGATCAATATGTAGTTAAGAAATGTTGTTACAACATATAATACAAACGATGATAAATGAATATGCGCACATCCACAGGCATGCACAAAAGCCTTTATATTTCAGGCGCAAAGCCCATTCTCGGAAGGAAACCGTCTAAGAAAAGTCTAGTTACCTCGAATTTTAAATTTCATTTGAAGCTGCTCTGCATTTGGGTTAGCAGCAGTTTAAAAGTTGCTTGGACCAGCAGTTTGAGAGGTGTATGTAACTAAAGATTTTTTTTACTGCTTCCTTCTGGGTATGAAATATGAAGGTTTCATAAACATTTTTGCGTTATTGGAAGCTTTCCTCATTTCCCTCTCCTTTTTTTCACTCCTGTACTACAATGCTTCAAGCTCTTATACTTATTGATATGTATTCTTATAGTCTTTTATTCTCTTACTTGTTTCAGTCATATGACGGCGGCCATGCTGGAGCACCGCCTTAAGTAGAACAAATCGACCCCAGGACATATTCTTTGTAGACCTAGTACTTATCCTACCGGTCTCATTTGCGGTACTGCTAAGCTATGAGGATGCAAACACAGCAAGACACAAATACATACATACATACATACATATATATATATATATATATATATATATATATATATATATATATATATATATATATGTGTGTGTGTGTGTATATATATATATATATATATATATATATATATATATATATATATATATATATATATATATGTATATATATATATATATATATACACGATGGGCTTCTTTAAGCTTCCATCTATAAAATTCACTCACAAATCTTTGGCCGTCCTGAGGTTATAGTAGAAGACACTTGCCAAAGTAACTGAGCAAGGAACCGTGTGGTTGAGAATAAAGCTTCTTACTACACAGCGACTCCTGCATATATATATATATATATATATATATATATATATATATATATATATATATATATATATATATATATATATATATATATATATATATATATATATATATATGCACATATATATACACCTATATCCACAGGTCATCACATCATCAACCAATCAATCGTTAGATAGATAGATAGATAGATAGATAGATAGATAGATAGATAGATAGATAGATAGATAGATAGATGGATGGATGGATGGATGGATGGATGGATAGAGATTTATCAACAGGCACATTTACTAAATGCACATAGTATAAGATACAATACTTTCAAACATCTTAGTGACTTGAATATCTTATAGATGTGTAGGGTAAGTTTTTTCAAATCTTTTTATGGCACGAGGTTCAACTAAATCTGCCTGTCCATAACTATCTGTTTATGTATCGATCTATAAATATGTATATGTATATATTAGGTCATCTCATAAATGATGCGGTGTTTTCATATTTCTTTTATTCTTTAAAAATTAAGACATATAAAATTCTTTTTTAATGTAAAATATACTCTCCTTCATTTTGAACTATGCACTTCCATCTATCTAGTAGACTTATAAAGCTGCTCTTCCAAAATTCACTTATCCGTGACAAAAAATACTCCTCCATTACTGTTCTAACCTCATCTACAGAATTCATACTTTTTCCGTCCAAATGATTTTGAAGACTGCCGAATAAATGACAATTAGATGGGGCAATGTCCGGTGAATATGTTGAGTTACACATCGATTCCCATTCAAACTGTTCAAACCTTTGGAATGCCATCCTCGCTGTATTTGTCCAAGCATTATCCCGATGGAAGAACACCTTTCGTCTGAAGCCAAAGATGGCCGTTTTTCTTCTAGCGCTGACTTCCTGTCGATCTCCTTTGTTATCGTTTGGTTTGAAAGGTTCAAACTGAACTAAATCTTTCATATCCCACCAAATAAATAACAACACCTTACGTGAGCCTGGTATACCGGGTGTTTCCCCTTTCTCTACTCACTGTCTTCGGCGCTTGACATTTTATAGGGAACCTACTTCTCGTCACCAGTCGGTCCAAAAAGGGTTCATTCGTGAAGCCTGACGGCAAAAAATGATGGTACACTAAGTCGCTGCGCGCGATTAGATACGGAAAATTTGTGAGGAACACAATGACCCAATGTTTTGACTTTTCCGATGCCAAGCATGAGTCGATGAGTTGTTGAATAACCAAATCCAACTTCTCTGCTAGTTCGTCAACATTTACGATGCGATTTCGTTCCACCATGGTTCCCAGGGCGTCCTCGTCGAGCTTTACATTTTTCCAGAATGAGGCTCATCTTCTAGCTTCCGACTCTGAATTTCCGGAATCACCGTTGACATTCGCTAACACTTATTTTCTGATCTACACATACTGCATTAATATTCCTGCACCTTCTGCACGACTGGAGCTAGAAAAATGTTAAGAACTCAATCTAGATTTTGTTGATTTAACAAAGACCTTTGACACAGTGAATAGGTCATCATTATGGGAGGTTTACAGTAACGCTGGCCGCCCATTACATTTCATGAACATGGTAAGGTATTTCACAATGACATGGATACATTTGTTAACATTGGAGGGCTTACAGAATCTTTCAAAGTGGAAAGTGGAATGAAGAAGAGAGATATTCTTTGCATAATCTCTGCAGTGAAGGTGCATATATTCATTATAGGTGTACCGAGAAACTATTTAATTTAGGAAGGCTGTTAGCAAAACAAGGACGTTTACTTGTCTAATAAAAGGTTTATTGTATGCAGATGAGTGGACTCGATAACTCATTTAATCAGAGATATGCAGCACCAAATGCATACACTTAAATTCTATATGGCATCTGGGCTACCAATAATTGTAGATAAAATAGTTGTCATGCTTCAACTATCTTCCAACTCATGTTAAGAAACTGAGATATTTCTTCAAAGCACAAAACTGAATATTGTAGGTGCATTTACATATCTTGGAAGCGTGCTGAATCCTGTTTCTCTTTTAGGTAACAAAATAGAATAGTAAACCGTATTGAGACACAAAATTTACATTGCGCAGGGCTTGTGTGCTTTCATCCCTTCTTTACTCGCATGAGATGTTAGGAAACAAACCAACATATTTGAGCGATTTCTTCAGTCATGTTTGTGTTCTCTACAGAAAATCAATGGGTGCACAAGGTGTCCGATTCTGAAGTATTAGAGCCTGCTGGGATAGATGGCATTAAAACTGAAATTCGTCAACACAAACGTCGCTGGACCGGGCATTTGATAAGGAAACCTCTTCAACGCATACCCGGGAGGCTGTTATATTGCCAAATAAAAGGAGCAAAGAGGCCACATTGCAAACCAAAATTGCGTTTCATTATTTAACGAAATAGTAGTTTCAATATGATGCAATTAAAAGGGGTGAATGATACAATGGAGTATGCAAAATGAAGGAGAAAATCCGAGAAGGTATGCATTGTTTAGAGAAAATAAGCAGAAATATTCATTGAGAGAGAGAGAGGCACTAAAGGGTTTGCTCGTGGCCAATAATCTTACTCTCTTAACTTGTGATAGCTGCAAGTTGGACTAATTAGTCATTAGCGGATGCAGATATATATGCCTTCTACTTACTTTTCCTAATTACACACTGATGAATTTGCTTGCTCTGTTTTCAGTTAGATATGCAGACGTAAATCTGGGTGGACAAGACATATGAAATGTCCAATAATTTCCTGCCGTCTTTACAGCGAAATCAAGCGTTTTCTTCTCATCTGTGTGAAAACATTTGGAAATCTCTTGGTGGACTGCAGTCATTTTAGGTCGCACAACTAGTGTGACCTAAAATGTTAAACAGCAAATATTGAGGTCCATATTACTGCAAGGTGTTGTGTTGTTGGTTTAACTAGTTTTTGTACCTATCTGTAATGTGCTCTTTCAGTGGTGGTGTGGAGAAAAGTCATACTCGATTAAAGAGTCGACAGCCAATCATATATATATATATATATATACAGAGAGAAGAGAGAGAGAGAGAGAGAGAGAGAGAGAGAGAGAGGGAGGGAGGGAGGGAGAGAGAGAGCGCGAGAGAGAGCGAGATATGGATAGATAGATTTTATTTTTGAATTTATTACGTCCCGAAAAGCAATCTGCAATAACAATGAATGGATTATTCTCAGTTTTCTATAAGTCTAACGCACAAATTGTCTGTAGGCACGTGACAAGCGGATACATCTCATTGACAGGCCTCAATAAGGCAATAACGAGCCAAGAATCATGTAAGTCGCTGCTGAATCAACGCTTTTCTTCACCCGATTGTTTTAACACAACCTAAGTATTAAATGATTTTTCTCTGAGACAAAAACGCACAGCATCGTGCCATGCAACGGTGTATATCCATAGATATGATGCCCACATGGCTGTATATTTATTCAGAGAGAGAAACAAAGGATGATAAATATATGTATGTTTATGTGCGTGTTTATACATGTAGGTATGTATGTAATTATGTATGTATATATATGCGTATGTGTGTATCTATCTATCTATCTGCCTGTCTATCTAGATATGTGTGTGTATTTATATATTATATCATGTTATATCATATTTTCCAGAATAATTAATTAAAAATGATCGTTCCTCAAGCCAACTCGTTCAGGTTCTATTTGACGAAGCGTAGTTTCAAACATGTCTACCATAATGTTTGCGATGTTTTAGATTCAGATTTGATAATAATGTTTAAAACGAAGGATGCTTTTTTTTAAACGGAGATATTATAAATATCAAAAAAAATTATCAATCGATAATATTTTCTGATAATGAACTCACTGTGTAGCTTTTAAGTAGATATGGACTTGAGTTTTTGCTTAATGTCTGTGAATATATGTGTGTGAATGTATGCGTGAGTGTGTGTTTATATATATATATATATATATATATATATTTATATAGTTGTGTGCATGTATGTATGCATATAAACGTACATATAGATGCATACACCAATACAAACACGCATACACGTAAGTATATAAGTATATATGATAGCATGTAGTTAATCCATTATCCGATGAAGAATATAATCTATGAAAATGATGTTTGATGTACACATTTGAAACTTTATCTTAATGTTCCTATTTATTTAAATGTTCGAAGAGCAAAAGTATTGTGATAAGTTTTATAGGCGCTAAATCTGTCCTTGATTTCTCATCTGCTGCTATGCACAAATGAGATTTAATATGCATATTTATTTTAAATATGACATCTACTGATACCAGTCTCTCTTCCTTCCAGTCTTTGTTTCCTTTTCTCTCCCCGTGCACATATATATGTACACACACATACACACACGCACATACTCATAGACACGCATGTATATGTGTATAATATAAACTATATATATATATATATATATATTCCTCTCTCACTCTCTCTATTCCCCTTACACCGGCATGGTCACATGCTTCCGGTCAATAATCCTTTTCTTCCTTGGTTATTGTTCATACACACATAATTTTTCTCGTTTGGCCGTAAAGCCTTTTCTGTTTGTTTTCCTGTCTTGTTTTTTGTCCGTCACTACATTCCTCCATGGCAAGATTTAATTTGTGTATACAAATTTAATTTGCGGTCCATGGGAAGAGCCGTTTTAACGATGCGTCCTGCGCAGCTCTTCGAAACACCGGAGTTAAAACGGGGGTAGCTGATGAAGTAGAATGTTCTCTATGTGGCTTGTGTGTTTTCTCGTCTACGTTTTGTTTGCAATGTCCTGTACCCAGATATGTACCTATACATACAGGTGGATGTCGGTACGCACATACCTGTACGTATATATGCATATACTCATTTACTATTTGTTTATATATATATATATATATATATATATATATATATATATATATATATATATATATGCATGTATGTATATATACATACGTATATATACATATGCATATGTGGGCGCAGGACCTCACGAAACGTATACAACAAAAACTACGAAGTACGAGTACATCGAATAGGAACTATTTTTTCGAAGATCGAAAGACACAAATGGAAAACAAGACAAACAACATAACGAACGACCCTTCATCAGTTGTTGGCTGTTTTTCTGCTCTCGAATTTCGAGGTGTGTGTGTGTGTGTGTGTGTGTGTGTGTGTGTGTGTGTGTGTGTGTGTGTGTGTGTGTGTGTGTGTGTGTGTGTGTGTGTGTTTCCGTCTACTAAATCCACTCACAAGGCTTTTGTCGGCCCGAGTTTATAGTAGAAGACCCTCTCCCAAGATGTCACGCAGTGACACTGAACCTGGAATCATGTGGTTGGTAAGCATGCAACTTACCACATACTCACTCCTGAATATATATATATATATATATATATATATATATATATATATATATATATATATATATATATATATATATATGAAGGGATATTCCAAGTGGCTTTCCGTTTTCCTATATGTTCGTTCCGTTGTCTGTAGTTTATTGTTCTAACGTCCTGTACCCTGATATGCATGTATATACACATGTAGATGTAAGTATGTACATATATGTGTGTATACATGTATATATATTCTTTGTATTATTACATTATTGAACGCACACGTCCTTTTTTGCAAGTAAGTCTACTATTATTCTGACGTGACTATCTTTCTATCTATCTATCTATCTATCTATCTGTTTATCTATCTATCTATCTTTCTATCTATTTATCTGTCTTCCTCCATCTTTCTATCTATACCTCTGTCCTGGCCTCTACTTCACTGCTATACCCTTCTGTCCCTTCCTCCTTGTTCCACTTCCTCCCTCCACCATCCTCTCTGCTCTCGTGTGACCTGTGGTCAACTTTCTTTTCACTCCAGCCGCTGTGAAGGCAAGACGAACTACTAGCGTTCTACCTCAGATTTGCGTTTGGCCGTACGGCTTTTGAATGTTGTTTTCACTGTCCATTTCTTCCTGTCTTGGTTTGTGTTTGCCACCTTGGAATCCTCTGTGTAGTGGGTTGATCCACTACTCAGGAAGAGACTATTCTAGAGTACGTTCTGTCTTATCTTCGAAACGTCTAGATAGAATAGAGACAGCTGATGAAGGGATATTCCAAGTGGCTTTCCGTTTTCCTATATGTTCGTTCCGTTGTCTATAGTTTATTGTTCTAACGTCCTGTACCCTGATATGCATGTATATACACATGTAGATGTAAGTATGTACATATATGTGTGTATACATGTATATATATTCTTTGTATTATATATATATATATATATATATATACATATATATATGTCTTTCCCTTCCTGAGCGTCCAGTAACACAATATCTGTATCACATCCTCACGTTGCTTTTTGTTGTTTTTTGTTGTTTTTCTTTTTTGAACTCACTATATATATATATATATATATATATATATATATATATATATATATATATATATATATATATATATATATATATATATATATATATATATATATGGATAGATAGATATGATAGAAAAATTTTAGTGGGGAAACACACGTGGTGGATATACATAGAAAGAGAAAGGATGAAGAAACACAAAAACAAAGGTGTTTTTTTTTCATCTTTTCTCTTTCTATAAGTGTGTGTGTGTGTGTGTGTGTGTGTTAAAGAAAATGAGGCAACGAAGTCAAGGCTGTATGGAATTTCCGAAACATTTATTAAGAGACAGTTAGCTTAGCGCTGTTTCTGGGATATTATGGGATGTCCTTCATCAGAGTCGATGTGATATGGTTAAATGGAGGAAATATTAGAGTTCAGTTTAAGGAGTTATTTGGGGAAAGGAAGGAAATAAGGAGTATATAGGGAAATAGTAGAATGAATGTAGAAATAAGAATAAAAACAAAATATATGTAAATATATCATGGTTGCAATTCCAATATCGAAGGAAATTGGTGTGCTGAAGTGGTAGAAATAATTCTTGTCCGTGGTATGTAAATTCCAATAAGAGTTCATATATTGTAATTACAAATGGAAAGTGTATACCAATACCTCTCATATATATATATATATATATATATATATATATATATATATATACAATGTTAACGAAATTCGGAATGTGTGACGTACGGTTACTCAATAAATTTAAAAATACATTAAATGCTACAAAACGTAGTTCATATTTTGTGATTACAAATGGAAAGTGTGTACCAATACCCTTTATATATATATATATATATATATATATATATATATATATATATATATATATATATATATATAAAATAAGAGGAATGACCAGCAAAAGTGGACTCCTATATGCTAGAAATAGATGCCGAATCATCTAACCACGAAAAAAAATATATGTTCTCAGTAAAAATTCAGCGACATATATTTTTTTTCGTGGTTAGATGATTCGGCATCTATTTCTAGTATATAGGAGTCTACTTTTGCTGGTCATTCCTCTTATTTTTGTATGTAATATAATTTTAATCTTCGGATTTTTTTTAATATGCTAGACCAGTGGTTCTAATTGATTAATATCAATTTCTACCGTCATTAATAAATTATATATATATATATATATATATATATATATATATATATATATATATATATATATATATATATATATTCTTATACGCACACACATATGTGTTTATATATATATAGCAATAAGAAAATGGAGTGGAATAGGTACTATTCATCAACTTTCTGACATTGTATTGTATCAATTTACCTGTTTATTTGTTAACTAAGAGGACACTGATAACAATATACAAACACATGCGGCATATTATGTCATATTAATAATTAAAAAGGACATCTAGTGACCGAAAATGGGACAATGGCTTACAGCTGTTTCAGTCTAGTGTGACATGTCTCATTCTATCTATATAACACCAGTAGTCTGAAGTAATTAATAGATGAAATGGATGAAATAGAGGTACATGGGTGATTCTCTAGGCCTCTTCAGAGATTTTTTTATATATTTTCTCTAGTACAAACATGACTGACACGTACGTACCCCATAGGTTTCTGATATATATATAGGTCTGGACATTATGCTGGAAATATAGCGATAGGCACCAATGCACCAGTCCTCCTTTACAAACGCAACTAATGTGTATCTACCAGGTAACATGTCTGTACGGGAATGTTAATGTATGCATATGTGTATGTATGTATGTATGTATGCATGCATGTATGTATGTATATATGTATGTATGTAAGTATGTATGGATGGGTATATATATATATATGTGTCCTCCTCATGTATAATAACAATAATTGACTCATTGCTGTGAATGTATAGACATTTGTGTATGTACATTTAAATGTACATATATGTATTTATATATTTATGGTTATTTATGTATATCTATATATGATAAAGTATGCATATATATGCGAGTTTTTACGATTTTTTATATGTTTATATTTGGATATTTTAAATTAACTTCATGACCTTTATAAAAAATCTCTGAAGAGGTCTAGTGAATCATCCATGTACCTCTATTTCATCCATTTCATCTACCAATTACTTCAGACTACTGGATTTATATAGATAGACTGAGGCATGTCACCCTAGACTGAAACGGCTGTATGTCATTGTCCCATTTCCAGACACTAGATGTCCTTTTTAATTATTAATATGACATAATATGCCGCATGTGTTTGTATATTGTTATTATTGTTCTCATAGTTAAGAAATAAACAGATAAATTGACACAATACAATGTCTGCAAGTTGATGAATACCAGCTATTCCTCTCCATTTTCGTATTGCTGTATAAATTAAGGGTAAAATATCCTTTTACCTGTACCCATTTATTGGACTTGGTAATACGAAGGAAATACACTAGTGTAATAATAATTGGGTATTCTTCGGGCAGTATATTGGATAGATATTATCCCTTAGTGTGTTGGATTCACAACCTGTAACTTTCTTGGATATATATATATATATATATATATATATATATATACACTATTAACAAAATTCGGCATGCGTGGCATTCGGTTACTCAATAAATTAGAAATACATTAAATACTACAAAACGTACACGTAGGACAGTGAGAGAAGGGCGCTAATACTTCATAAGTTATCGACCAAGTGTACTAATACTCATTTTCGTGTCTTTACCGATAAGACTAAGAACTTCGTATACCTGCGGCACCTGCAAAATTTGCGTAGAATTAGGGCTCGAGCAAACAAGATAATACAGGGTGGATGCACGAAAGTAAAGAAATGTAATAATGCTGGTCGCCTGCAGCCATACGGTAGCTACTTGAGAAGTCACTCATCATTCATCCGCACCAAAAGCCCCCCCCCGCCTTCCACCTCAAACCTCTTTGCAAAATTATTGACTCTATACTTCTACTGCCACTCCTCTCAAGCACCTCGACATTACTAATGGCCATTTTCCAGTTTATCCCCAAAATTTGTCGCAGACAATATTGATGGTATCGTTCCAATGAACTTACATGCCTACAGTAAATAACCCATGCCTCGCTCCCATATAGCAAAGATGGCAGAATGCACATGATATACACCTTAACTTTAATTTGTGAATATATATTATGTTGTCTCCACACCACCTATCAAGCCTACCAAAAGCACTACTAGGCCTGCTGATTTTGTATGAAATTTCATCATCAAACCAGTAATGCTAAATGTACTTCCTAAATCAATGTAGGCACACTCCCCAACCTATCACTATTCACAAATATAAAAGGTTTCACATACATCTTGAAGGGAGCGGGCTGGTACATTATAACTGTTATTTATAGATTGATCTCTAGACCCAATGCTGCATATGCTGCAGAAATTGCATTCAGCATGTGCTGCATATCTTTCTGGGAATGTGCCAACATGTCACAATCACCTGCATACAGGAACACAACGAGGCGAGAATGCAGAACTTTCGTTTTGGCACAGAGTCTTTTGAGATTGAACGGTTTTTCTGTTGTCCTTTATCTTATATAGACCCTTTCAATGCAATCTTCAAAAGCTATTTGAAAGACTATTGCAAAATGCATAGCAAATATATATAGTAAACTTTTTCTCACTTAAAAAGTCTCAAGCACCAGTATTACAGGAGAGGAAAAAGAAATGAAGGTGTATGTATGATAAATAGATGAGGGTGGATAAAGCTCCTCTGTTTACCCAAGCCGTAGCGAAGGCAGTCAATATATAAGAGAAAGTAAATCTGAATTTAACTACTGCACTGCTGTCTTGTAGTTAGCCTTTGGTTAGGCATAGATTGGAATAAGGGTACTCTGATATAAAACCTGCGACTGCACACGCACCCAATGATGTCAACTTGCTCTTCTTTTTGGATTATGGTGTGTAGTTTAGAGAGTGGGAATGGTTTCTGTGCAAAACCTTTCCTCACTTTAAAAAGTGTCAAGCACAAGTATTGCTGCAGAGGAACAAGGACTAACTTATATACGTGTATGTGAATTGGTGGCAATTTTCTTCATCCGTCTTCCATTCTATTGGACTTTTCTCTGTTTCCGAAGAAGAGTGTCTGCTCAAAACGTTAAACCATCTTTCCTTCCTTCCCTGAGCGTCTAATAATGATTTACATGTACCACGTCCTCGCGTTGTTTTTTTTGTGTTTGTTCCTTTTTGGGGATTTACTATATATATATATACATATATACATATATATATATATATATATATATATATATATATATATATATATATATATATATAATGTTCTGGTATATCTCAGGCAACATAAGTATCGTATTCTATTGTAGGAAGACAACAGGTTCAGGCCGTTAGTTGGCGAAGTAAGGCCCAGGATTAACTTCTGTACATGTGGAGTGTTATCTGTGGATAACCTTGTTGCTACCTGTTAGGTTAGGCTTAATGACGTGAGCGCTTTCGGATCGAAGATTCTAAATCAGACGTTCTTTCCATTTGTCTTTTGTACCGATCACTGCTGGTGCTGGTTTAAAGGCAACGGAAGCAATAGATGTACTTCCAGCCATCTGGCTCATTCTTGTGGTTAAGGCTTGGTCCTTTCTTACTGATGAAATATTTCTACCTGATTCTGAGGTGGACTGTATCGCCGCCACCCCGTTGGTGTTGGTGGAATACACCGCTGTGTGGTGTGGCTTTCAGGAGATGGTTATTTTTGTGTGTTTTGTTGGTCTCGTTGTTGCTGATGGTTTTACCGAGGTCTCTTAGTGCGTGTGCGTTTAGAGTGTTACATACATTCACTACGAATCTAGGTCTGTATCCTGAAAGGTACAGTATCTTAATGAGGTCCATTGTTACATGGTTCTCTGTTTCAGCATCTCTAATCGCGGTGATTGTACTCATTACATGCTACACAGTGCATAAACGCCTGTGGTTATGGTGAGGCATTGAACCTCTGATGAGCGATCTTTGATCCGAAAGCGTTCCTGTGATTAAACGTAATCTAACAACTAGCAATAGAGCAATCTACAGACTACATGCGACGTTTACAGTAATTTATTCTTCTCCTTTACCTGCATAATCTCTCCTACTAACGGTGACACCTTGTTGTCTTAGAATTCTGCACGCACTCACACACACGTATATATATATATATATATATATATATATATATATATATATACACATACACAGACACACATACACACACACATACACACTCACACATACACATACACCCCCCACCCCCACACACACAGACATATATATATATATATATATATATATATATATATATATATATATATATATATATATATATATATATATGTGTGTGTGTGTGTTTCATAACGAGGGAAACCTCAGAAGTGATAAATATCAAGGCGACGTGTATACCGCAGGCCTCTTTCCAAGCCGAGAGTATCTTGAGAAAATGAAGTTTATATTATCGTTATGTATGTATTTATATAGAGAAAAGAAGTATATTCCCACGCAAGAAAGTATATAGGATTGGTTTTGAGATATCGAAAATGTACCTGAGTCTTAAAACGTGTTGTAGTTTGTAGATTTTGTAACAGATTTAAAATAACAAACAGGCTTCGACAAACTTTTGTTTTTCTATGGTAAATAAAAAGAAAATTGTTAAGAGACTGATGATACAAATGAAAATTCAGAAAACATTCCTAAATGATGAAATGCTCACATAAATTCGCTTGTTGAATAAGTTTCAGAGATAGTAATACAGTTCAACTATCCGATGAAGATCAATACAGTAGTACGTGACTCAATGTCCAGTAGTAATCTCGGGTTATTGTTTTCAAATTTTGGCACAAGGCTAGCAATATCAGAGAAGGATGCTAATCGATTGCACCAACCCAAGTGGTACTTATTTTATCGACCTCGAAATGATAAAATTTCCCGCCGAAATTTGAACTCAGAGCGCAAGATAGGCTAAATGTTGTTAAATATTCCACCAGCTCGCCGCCCTCACATTGAGTTATATTAACAATTATATACGATGGTAATTTTCTTTTTTAATGTAAGAAAAAAGACGAGAAAGTAAAAAAAAAAATTCAATTCTTTCGTATTGTTTGAAGGAGAATTCTTCCTTGCTGTGTTAAGCTAAAATTGCTTTGTATATGTAGGTTTTTAGGCTAAAGTTCTGAGTGATTGTAAATATAATGACGTTCCTTTGTTTTTGAACGCTTGTGCTCCAGTGTTTTGACTGGTTGAGTCCCTGAATATGTCACTTGGTTTTAGAATGTTCTGGTCATATACTTTGGTTTGGCAGAAGTGTTTCTTCCTTATTGATTGCTTCGTGGCACCGTCATTTGTTTGTTGACTGTTTTATCACTTGTTTCTGAAGTGTACACTGGTTGGTTGATTTTCTGCACTTGTCAATTGATTTTGTCAAAGGTCGTTTGTATGATTATCGGCTAGCGTTCTGATTGGTCGATTTCTTTAAGAAGCTCTCGATCAGATTGATGTTTTGCTTTGTTTTGTTTTCTGAAGTCTGTTTTGACTAGAAAATATCTAATTGCTTATGCCTAGATTGACATCAGATACTGGTGTTTGAGAAGGTGGAAAGTGTTACTGTACTGGAGTTTGAAAGTTAGAAATTAAGTCTCGAATCTTTGGAGACAACGCGTTACTGAAACTATTATTTTCTGTCTGTCGTTTCTTGATTTTCGTGAATAATAAGAGGTTTCTCTTTTTGGTGTGTTGTTACAGAATGTTTAGTTGTGTTTATATTCCTTAATGCAATATTCTTATATAATTTGGATTCGGTTGAAGTGTTTCGTATTCATTGATATTTTGAATATTTGTTCCCGGGGCACAGATTTAAATATTTATTTACGGGCATTTTTCTCTCATTCTTTCTATAGTTATCTGTGAGGGATTATCAATCCGGGCAAAATATTTCATGAGGGTCCAAGTTATAAATAATCATTCTATATTGTAAATCTATGTTTGCACTCAATTTATACTAGTTTTCCCACAGAGTGATATACAAAACAAGTTATAAATAATGGACAAAAGTAGCAATAATTTTTTAGTAAGTACCCCATAATGAGTAAGTACCCTATAATGAGTAAGTACCCTATAATGAGTAAGTACCCTATAATGAGTACTGGAAACATTTGTAAGCGATCTTTACTGCAATGAAGAAAATCTTTATAATAACCACTACTTCTACCTTGATATATGTATGTATGTTTTTTCTTTCAATCAAAGTACTTTGTGAGAAAGTTCAAGCCGGTTGCTAATAAAGTGACAAGTCTCTTTGAATTAAGAGAGTTCCTAGTGTTTGTAATTATGTGGTTAAGTTGATGTGTTGGTTGAACTGTCGATGCACACACCCAAGTGTTTTCCATAAAAGTCTCAGACGAAGAATTTTCAGAATGTCTTACAAATCTTCACTGTGCCACTAACAGATTAGATTTGTATAAACCACGTCAGTTTCCTTTACTCTCTCTCTCTCCATGAAACCGAGTATATCTAGGTTTTTGTACAAATTTGTTGGTATATAAACTAATGCGTCTGTGGTGATGGGCACAAATGAGAATAGATAATCAGGGTACAAGAACGGTAAGTTCCGCATTGATTCGCCATAAATATTCTCTTTTTCCTGGATGTTTGCTTTTACATTCGCATCCGCTAGGTTGCTGATCTCTACAACAGTGCATGACTTTTCTTCTCTGTCCCACAGAACAATACCACGTCTGTTATTTTTGCACTAAACTGATGATTTTATTAGGGTATTCCACCAGTGTTCCTTGTTTTTAAACAGCTAATGGTTCTGACATGTATTTGATGTATACATTAGGGCTGTCCTTTCCGCGAATAGCATTGTAAATAGTATTTGTAACTATATCATGCTCCAGGCGTAGGAAGTAACTCGTAAGCATTTTGGAGCAGCTGCTGATGAAATGGATGGTATCTTCCACGTTGGTTTAGCAGAGTAGACATTTTTGATCACAACGTGGTGTTTTGGTGGTATGTTTGTGTCTCTTATGTATGTATGTATGTATGTATGTATGTATGTATGTGTATATGTATGTGTGTATGTATGTATGTATTTATGTATGTATGTATAAAAACCAGTGTTCAGTAATTATGAAAGGTTCAACTGCACATAGAATCTGTTCGTTGTTAAGTGAGATTAAAAATAACTTAACGTGTTCTCTTCTGAATGTGATACTTGAACTGCAGTTCGGTGTTTCATGAAGCACACAGACAAAAAGATCTTAGTTAGGTACTGTTGCAAAACCCATACAGAACTTTCCATGACTTACTAACCATGATAGTGTATATCATGCATAAGGTTCCTTTTCCTGACATTTTTCTAATGAAAACTATTTGCAGATAAGAATCGGAAAAAGAAAGAAAATAATATTTGCGGCAATGTGATCTATTACTATGTTTAAAATTATTACTCTCATGGTCAAGATTTTTCGACGAGTTTAATTTCATCCTCTTGTATACAAGAAAGGAAACAGCCAGTACGCTTCGGAAAACATTTGGCCCTAATGGTCTTACACATGAGGAAAATCATGTATTGGAATAACCAACGAATCAAAAACAAGATTTTTCATGTTTTTTTTTTTTATTTTAAATATAGATACTTTTAGAAACTATTTTCGAAGCGAGATATGGTTGTGAAATGCATTTCCTTTAAGTGGCAAAATTTCATATAATCGTGATATTACTGCTAAATGGAAAACTGCAAATACTTACTTGCATAAGAAAACACCTTAGCGACTAAATGTTTAGACACACTACGAAATATATTAAATACATTAAATAATATGTAAGGCATTAAATATATTATATACCCATATATAATTTTCAAATTCATACTTACATGGAATACGGCATTTAAAGAGCAATATAGACTAATTATGTATGTATAGGTATGTATGCATGTATACAGAGGGGCATTTCATTTACAGTAGGTGTGTTAGTTTATTTTCAATTATAAGGAGACATCTATAAGAAGGTGAATATATATGTGCGTGTGTGTGTTTATGTGATGTATTTATATATCAATTATTTAGTTATTCCTCCTCTCTCTCTCTCTCTCTCTCTCTCTCTCTCTCTCTTTCTCTCTCTCTATTTCTCTCTCTCTCTCTCTCTCTCTCTCTCTCTCTCTCTCTCTCTCTCTATCTCTCTCTCTCTCTCTCTCTCTCTCTCCGTTATCGTAGGTAGAGAAATTGGTTACGTGGAAATCTTTACTCAATATTATATGCTCCAGTAGAGAAATCTCTAACCTCTACAAAAACTCTCATTACTTTCATTAACAAAGTTTGATGCCGAACATCAATTGATGATTTATGTTTTTTTCGACACAAACACAAGCTCCCCAGACTCGGCAGGTCACTGACCTGGTTGGGATTTTTCTTTTTCAGCACCTTCCTTGCAACCCACAGTGCCAGTCAATCTTTAACAAGTCTACGCTTAAATTATACTATTCCACTACACCTAACATTTAATAAGCGTAAATTTAAAAGCCAAATCTGACCAACCTCATCTTAGGAGAATAATAACGACGATAATGACTTCAAAGCTTGACACAACTACTATTTTTTGTGTCGACACCGAAAATATGAAAGGTAAAATCAGCCTCGGCGGAATTGTAATTACGAACGTGAAGGTGGATAAAAAGCAGCTAAAAATTTTGCCCAGCGTGTTAACGATCCATCCAGCTCGCCGCCTTCATACAAATAAAAATACTACTACTGCTACTACTACTACTACTACTACTGCTACTACTACTACTACTACTACTACTACTACTACTACTACTACTACTACTACTACCACTACTACTACTACTACTACTACTACTACTACTACTACTAATAATAATAATAATAATAATAATAATAATAATAATAATAATAATGCAATATTAACCATGAGAAGGAGACAGGTAGTCAACAGCGAAGGCAGACATTAAAATCAACGAAAGGAGGAGAGAGTTTTAAGTATCTAGAAGTATTAGAATCTGAGAGAGTATTAACTATAGAAATAAAAACGAAAATGGAGAAGGAGTACATCAGAAGGGTGAGGAAGCTAATGAAATCAAAGCTCAATGGTCCGAATCTAGTCATCATCATTATTTAATGTCAGTTATCATTATTATTTAATGCCAGTTATCTCTGCTGGTTAGGCAGTTAGACGGTTTGAAAATGGCTGGATAAGCAGAAGACTTCACTGCTTCACTGCCTGTTTTGGAGGTATTTTTACAGCTGGATACGATGGTCTCGAATGATATTAAAATGCAGATTGGGCTCTCAAAATGTGCTACGGTAGTGATGAGACGAGGAGAGCTTGTCAGGACAGAAGGTATATGGATGCCAAGTAGTGAAATGAAGAAGGCAATGCAATCTCAATCCAGCTATATATACCTGGGAATACTTGAGGCAGATGGAATTAAACACAAAGATATCAAAGAAAAGACAAAGAGAGAGTACCTGCGGTGAGTGAGAAAAATATTAGGCTTGAACGCTGAATGCCAGCAATAAATTCGTATGCAGTTGCAGTAGTTCGGTATAGCGCTGGAATCTTGAAATGGACAGAGGAGGAAGTAAAGGAGATGGGCAGGATGTCAAGAAAGCTCCTAACGATGCATGCAGCCTATCATCTTCGTGTAGACAGTGATTGCCTATACATGAAGAGATCAAATGGAGGTAGGGGACTGATAAGTGGGAAGACTGTGTACGTGTCGAACTCAAGAGATTAATGAGATATCTAGCCCAAAGTAAAGAAAATGTGTTAGTATCAGTTAGGAATGATGGAGTATTGAAAGCAGAGAAAAAAAGGAAGAGCAAAGGAAGAAGTACAAAAGGTACATGAAGAATTATTATACAACAGGAGACTACACGGTCAATTCTATGCAGCCACAACAGAGGTTGCTGGAAAAAACATGCGGGATTGGCTGACGAAAGGAACACTAAAATTGAAACCCAGAGCACTATACCAGCAGCGCATGACCAAACTCTGGCTACGAACTGGAGCATTAACCTTAGGAATGGGAAAATGTTTCCACTGTGCCACATTTGTAATAGAATGAATGAAGCCATTGCCCATATCACGAACGAATGCCCTAGATTTGCCCCAAACCACAAGTTGTGGCGACCATGATCCTGTAGCAAAAGTGCTACATTGGAAATTGTGCGAAAACAAAGAGGACTAGGGAGAGGCAAGACATGGTATGAGAACCAACCGCAATATGTAGCGGATTTGGAGACTAAGAAAATCGTCTGGGATTTCCCAATCCCAACAGATCAGGTGCAAGAGCATAACAGACAGGTCTAGTGGTGGTGGTCAAGATGCACTGCATGTATTATACAGTATTTGATGTTGCGTGCCTCTTTGACTCACGAATAGTCAAAAAGGAAGGCGAAAAATAAATAAATACAACCCTCCTAAGTACGAAATAACCATAATAATGGTAATAGTGGGAATAGCAGTAGTGGTATTGCTGCTAAAAATACTACTACTACTAGTAGTAGTAGTAGTAGTAGTAGCAGCACCAACAATAGTAATTGTTACTATCACAAGGATTACACCGCCAACCATGCCAATAATTCTGGATTACTTCCTCTCGATGCGTGGGCACGGAGAATAGTACATATGTGGAGAGCATATTAAACGGACCTAAATTAATCACCAGACTTGCTAATTATACTAGTAGTAATACATTCAGTAAAAACAAGATAACTGCAGAAGGTTTGACGTAGAATATAAATGCTGAGTCCTAAATTGACGCGAAAACTGCATGTAAGATATATATTCGAGCTTCTGCTATTTTTAAGGAATAATACTCAGCGCATTGAAATCCATTAAAATATGATAAAATATAGTAAATCTATTTCGCTGACAGAAAATATACAATACTTCAGGAAAAAAAAGAAAAGAAATTACACCACATGTATTATACTACATCATGGTCCATCAGTGACGCGCGTCCTCCAAGGTCCTCCACGTTGGTTATGTTTGAAAGGATCTATACAAATATGATCGCATAACCCAACACACTTATTAAATAAACAACTCGGAGCCTTCTCCGCTTACGTTCATAGAGTTTTCAAAACTTTTAGATTTCATCACAAATGCATTAAGACTACTACCTCTCCATTGCTTTCTCACACTTTACTTTCGTTGATATGTAGTTCAGATACGGCATAAGCTCACTTAATCAAATTAGTATATTTACCTTATTATCATATTCTTCTATTTTATTCTATTCCATAGATTCTTACTTTATCATTCTCCCTTAATTCATATTTCTATATCTCACTTATTTCTTAATTTATAAAATGCCTATTCAGTGCAGCACAATTATTATTAAATAAGCTGCACCAACAGTTCTCTTATTGTGTTCATAGATTCACCAAGGCTTTTAGATTTCACCACATATCCAAATGCAGTAAGACAAGTACCTCTGTATGGATATCTAACATTTTATTTCCACATATTATATAGATCATAGATGATATGGACTCAAATAAAAATAGTGTGTTTATCTTATTATCATGTATCTTTATTTTTTCTCGACTCGCTTTTATGCTCTTTCCTTGATTCTTATTTCTACACCTCACCTAGCTTATAATTTATATGATACCTATTAAAAGTAAACACCAGTTAAACTAAATTCCGATCCTTAACTCACCTCATTTCTTTCTTTACTCAACACGTTTAATTACTTTATACCATCATTCATTATGATTTTTATTTATTTCACGGTAGTAGTGATGGCTGCAAAAAATTACAGCAAATTGCTCCTGAATGGAATAAAGTTTCGTGTTGAACCGCTTCTGGGCAAACACACAAAAAAAAATGAATATATTCTCAACTATCGAAGTGCTCTGCAAATACACCTCTGCGACAGTACTTTCTCACGACAGCTACATTGGATCTTTTCCAATCCAAGCAAGAGTTCTTCAATGTGACGTGCTTATCTCATTATACTACTGGAATATACAATGAGAGAGGTAACAGAAGTTACTCAATCTATCGGTATTAAACTTTAACAAGCATGCAGCATGAGACCTCATTCAGTACTTCATATACATACACATTATACTGAAGACAACGTCAACATGTAAACCAGTAGCACAAGTCCAACTGTTTTCATTGCGACTTGATTTCTGTGCTTTACAGAGTGAATTTCATATAAACGAAGACAAAACTATGTCCATGTCTTATTACTAAGAAGATAGCTGCCTATTAACTGTGAATGTATACGAATTAGAAAAACTAGGTAATTTCCTTTATCTGGACTTGTGAGTTCATACTGTTAAGGAAAATGTTAAAGCTAGCATTGGATAAGTATTGTCAGCTCTATCACATATGGACACCATTTAGAAATTAAATCTAAACTGAGAACTTATAATTAGCTTTTTTTCGAGCAGCAACAGAGACCGTACCTTATACAACTGCACTACATGGGCTTTACCTAAAACACTGGGGAGAAAACTTGATATAACATACAAAAGCTTTCTAGGAACAGCACATCACATGACATGGCCGTCCTATATTAAAAACCAGGTTCTTTATGATAATCTTCAAAGAGTTATATATTTTTGTTGGCACTCCGTCGCTAACGACGTCGAGGGTTCTATTTGATCAACGGAACAGCCTGCTCGTGAAATTAACGTGCAAGTGGCTGAACACTCCACAGACACGTGTACCCTTAACATAGTTCTCGGGAATATTCAGCGTGACACAGTGTGACATGGCTGACCCTTTGAATTACAGGCACAACAGAAGCAGGAAGGAAGAGTGAGAGAAAGCTGTGGTGAAAGAATACATCAGGGTTCGCCACCATCCCCTGCCGGAGCCTCGTGGAGCTTTAGGTGTTTTCGCTCAATAAACACTCTCAACGCCCGGTCTGGGAATCGAAACCACGATCCTATGACTGCGAGTCCGCTTCCCTAACCACTGGGCCATTACGCCTCCACGAGTTATATCTACCATAAATGAAAAAGAGATCCCGTACACAGTGACTTCATAGAACAGTTCAAAATGTTTCTCAAAAGCTGATATGGAAACCAACTCACAAAAGCGTTCTTGAGTCCTCCTACAAAGACAAATATTGACCAAGTGCTTGAAGACCCTAGTCTACTAAAGGGTAACCATCCAAGTGCAATGCAGGAGAGGGAATTCTGGATGCAAGTCGATGACGGTTCTCGTCTATTTTCTTTGTGATTTATTGGAGATGTGAAAATATTTCCAGTAGAGCACAGCATTTGTAGGGAGGACTGTATCTACAGTTAATGTATTTTCTACAAATGTCAGTTCTGTAATCATTTTATTTTATATAGATGCACAGAACGCGATGTCTAGAAAAGTATACACGAATCAGCCGTTTGTCTTCAATTCAATAACAATTTGTATTGAATGCTTTTCATCATTTAAGAAATATTTCACGCAAGACGAAGCCAAGTAATAGTACATTAATCTAGTCAGTATTTAACAGGCTTGTAGCTTTCGTAATAGTCCAGTGTCCGGCGAAGCATTTATTATATTTTGTCTGTCTGCTTAGAACTTATTTATGAGAAGAGCTACCTCAGCTGTCATTTAATTTCTGGAAAGAGCATAGGTTATCTCAAAGGGTCTCAATGGTTTTGACTGCGATGCACTAAAGATCACGAAAACAAATTAATGGTACACACCGCATAGGAAGTTTAAGATAAATTGTTTTAATGTTAAATATTTATAAAAGAAAATATGCAAAAAATTCTGTAGCATATTTTAATTAATTACACTTGTTTCCAATAAAACTACGATTAACGATTTTTTCAAGACATTCATGTTTCAAAATGAATTTTCTAAAGCTTTGAATATTAGCTTTTAAAAAGTTTGCTGTTCAGTTCACCTCAGCTGCTTCTTTTTCGTCTTTTGCGACTCCGTTTGACAACTATTGGCGTTTAATTTTATCAAATCTAAGAAACTAGGAATAAAAAATTACTTTAACTGAGAATGATTTCAACGATATATTTTTGATAGCTTACTATGTTTTAGAAGACCACATTGAATAATTTTAGGTGACAACCAGTTCGTTTAGATGTTTATGCCCAATATATATATACAACATTTAATTAGCAGATATACGGAGAGAGCAAATTAGTGCATAATTTTGTTAATACATGTAAAGCATTTTCTTAAACATGCATTTAATTATACTTTTTAAATAGCACTGATGATCGTTAAAGCACAGATATATTTCTACGTTTCTCTCATTATTCCAAACTGAATCGAGATACAATGACTAGTTTCCCAACTCATTACCAGTTCAACAATGATAGTAAACACCTTCTATTTTCAGTTTGAAGTTGCTTGAAACAAACGTCAGGGAAATTCATACATTCATTTTCATGTCTGAATATTATAACATTATTTGGCAATGTAAATGCACTAACTAATTCATATGTTCCGAAATATGACGACGTATTTCGTCGTCTGTGTGACTGGCCCGAAATGCGTACATCGCTGAGTATGTTTTTTTATTGCCTATACGAGCATACATAGAGGAGACAAACAAGAACAGTCACAGCAAAGGAGAAGAGTTACAAACATGATACAAAATGATTAATACGGTACATTGAAATCGAGGGGGTGAAATCGAATGAATTTTTTAAAATTGGATGATTATAATAAAAATATAAACCTTGGGGTTTTTATTTAACCCGCCGGTTTTCCATTTTTTCCCCTTTAAATTCCCTTTTTGTATTTTTTCCTCTGTATTTTCTTTACCATTTTCCTTCTTTCCACCTTGTACGGCTATACTAGCACGGTTCCATTTACTTTCAGTATCCTTACAACAGTCATCCATCTTTTCGCGAACATTCCTTGGGACAGGCACTTTTTCTCCCTGCGCATCTTACAACGCAGGTGGTAGTTAAAATAACTCACCAACTCGCGTCCAGAGATAAAGTTGCCTGTCTCAATTACCCTTGCACGAGTCATCCATATTGAGTTTCGGTATGGCTACTACACAAAAAAAAGACGCCTTCCTTTCTTCGTTAAGGGAGGAAGGTGGTACAATCATAATTATGAACTCAGTCGAGAGCCGTACTCTTCCCGTCTCTGACATCAGTTGTTCCCCATAGGTCATCAGTTCCCTTAACTCCTCACAATGTACGAAAGCGTGCGCAACAATTCCAATGACGCGCCCACACCTTGGGCATGTGGGGGAGGTTTCAAACCCGTGTCTCGATAACCTCTGTCGAACCGGCAAGGTCTATCGGTATTACAACAAAGACAGGGATTTCTAGAAGTTATCCAGATACCTCGTCCCGAATGTCCTTCCGAACAGGCTGGTTAGCTGCTCCTCATCGAAGCCTAGAGACTTCCCTAGAACGTTGTCGGACTCATGCTCTACCAAACCTCTATAAAAATCCGCAGTGGTAGCCCCGCTGCCGGTACTACTCGCCCGGGAGAACAGAGTGAGTCCTTGTCTGCACTCCTTCTGCCATTGTACCAATCTAGGTCTCCGTTTGATCCATGAACCTACGTTCCATAGGGACGTAAATTGTGGGAAAAGGAACTTGGCATGCAGTAATTACACCTGTTTTCTACATTTACTTCTTCCGTTTTTTTTTTCTCATCTCTGTTATTTTCTTCTTGTATCTCCTCTATTGGTGTTTGGCTGTTAAGAAGGGGACGCTTCGCCTTTAATTGGCCCTTCTTTCTGCATTGGTAGCAGATGGGAAGTCTTCCCGCTACCACCTCTCGTAGCTTCACCTCATCTGGTAGCTCTATTTCTTCGGTAATTTCCTGTAAGTCCACTGGGGTGGACTGAATTATAGCTTCCAGTCTGTATCCCCATCAGTTCAAATGTTTGGTGCAGCTTACCTGCAGCACCTCTGGTTCCTCCTTCGTTCCTATCTCATTAATCCCAATGGGGCACCCTGCCAATACTCATTCTCGCTACTCGTTTCCCGAGATATGATGGCAGGAGTGCCCGTTTTTCAGTGTTTAATGTTACAGTAGAGTACTTTACTGCCTCTTCTACAGTAGGGAAGCGCACCTCCACTGCACCAAACTGTATTCCTTTGCAGTAAAATTCAATATTACTTCTCATATCTTTTAAACACTCTTTTATATCTTCCTCGTTAGCCATTTCTATCTTCTTGCTTGTCAGTGATAGGGTTTTATACACCACCATTTTCTCCTTTTTACTTCTTGTTATATCTAATATCTTTATTACGCATGCTGGCCACTAGTAAAAATTTTCTCAAAATGTTCTACCCTTCATATTTTCACAGTAAAGTTTTCGAAACCTTTTGGTAGGCAGTTTTAATTTTTATTATTATTATTCGCGGGCAAATGTAACTACGCTTGCGCGGTGGATCTGAAAAAGTAGAATGTATAAGTGTGTAGCACATGTATTCTCCGAGTTGCATAAATGTGCATTAATCTTAGCGCCCTTACTGAAGAAGTACGAACGGCAAATTAATTTATTTGCACATTAATGTAGAAACTCGAGTCTAGGGTAACTATAGAAATATTTTTATTTTTCATTCCCTCTGAAATTTCTCTTATTCGTGGCTTGGGATTTAACTGCCCCCTCTATCATGTAAGGTGTCCTCTTAAAGGTCACCTCTTTTGTGTATAAAGGCGTACACTATTTCATATGAAACATATACATATATAGTTATACATCTATACATAGGCATCTATTTATATATATATATATATATATATATATATATATATATATACAAACATACTTATATGCAGATATATATACACATATATACATGCATACATATATATATACATATATATGTATATATATATTATATATTTATCGATATATATATATATATATATATATATATATATATATATATATATATATATATATATATATATATATATATATATGTATGTATGTATGTATGTATGTATGTATGTGTGTGTGTGTGTGTTTGTATGTAATATGAGATAATAGTTTCATTATGTATATATTATATGCATAGTGAAAGTATTAATAGCGAAACTATTAAAACCGAAGCTATTATCTCACATTGCAATAGACATGGTATTGTTTTACTTTTGACACGTAATACTGAAACAAACTAAGAGATTGTTCTGGGCGGCTCGCTTTAAGCAAGACTTTGAAAAGGTTTTTGACCTTCGACACTCCATAGGCCCAAATTGTGTATGTGTAAAATGTGAACGAAATCCGTTGGGTAGTTCTCGAGTTTTAGTGATGCACACATAGAGACACGGACACAGACATACACACATTCTAAGATTTCTATATATAGATATAATCCAATTAACCAAATATTAAGCGCATATTGCTTAGTGTAATTCAATTTAATCCATTAAATTCACTTCAACTCATTTTATTTTAATGTATATAGTGAAAAGGTACATTCCCCACAGTGGTTTGATATAATCTAAATTAGTATATGTAAAGTGCCTGAGTGTTTGGGAGTGTATTTCTGCATGCGTGTGTTGTGTGTTGTCTGTGATTACGTACATTAAAAGTTATTCTTCTATATCTTATAGATCATCCGAATACAATCAATCAATTACTTAAAATATCTTGCTTTGTGCCAACGGTTGAAAATATGCCTGGTCTCTTAGTGCAATTAACTGAACAACAATATACATTTATATACACATCTGATGAGTTGACCAAAATGTTCGCTCGGTTTTAGGGTTAACTACTAATTCGAGCACTCGAATAAGTAGTTAATGCCAGTTTGTCCCCTTGCCTTATGTTGTGTGCTTGGGATCACGTTGAGTATGTAGAACCAAACGAATATTATCCACACCTCATGCCTTTATTATTTTAGATAAGGAGAGGATTCCATTATGCTGTTATGGAACATGTGTGCAAGAAATGGCTTTTTAGATTTCTATTGAGACATTTACTGGATAGAGCTGTGGTGAACCAACTGGAATTAACAGCGAGAATATGAAGGAGTTAGTCGACAGCCGCCGCCCTTATACAATCAGGATGATCGGAGATCTTCCCTAAATATCCAAATCATCTACATCAACATGATAACGTCAGTAGGCTCAATATTTGGGTCCAACATATAATTGAACGATCCTGATCCCGCCTAACGGATTTACATCTGCAACTCGTTGCAGAAATGTGACGTAAACAATCCTTTGAAGAGATTGCTGACAGGGGACGAAAAGTGAATCGTCTATAACAATGTGAATTGATATCAATCATGGGAATAGCGCAGCGAATCACAACAAGCAGCATCTAAAGAAGGATGCCAACTGAAGAATGTTTGGTTTCAATTTCGTTATATCGAAGAAAGTTTAAGAACTTTCTACATACAGGATTATCAATTCTGGTATATACTGGTAGAAGCTGGAGAAATTAAATGCAGTGATCCAGCAGAAGCATCCAGCACTTGCTAATCATGAGAGAATTGTCTTTTATTTCGATCAACCCAGACGACATATATCTTTGCAGACGTAGCAGAAACCACCGGGTATTGATCGGAAGGTATAGCCGTACCCTTCACATTTGCCCGACACTGAGCCTTCGTATTCCTACCTGTTTCGGTCTCTTGTTAAAAGAAGCGTGTGTAGCATTTGCAGTAACAAAAGAAAAAAATCATAGTTTCTAACCAGTAAGAGCATCGACCTAGATGAACTCATCACGTAATAATAAGGATGCCACTGTCAAACAAGAAATTTCATAACCTACTTGATGTCAGCACCTCAACCATGTGTTCTTATCGTTCGTACTAAGAGTTGATCCCCAAGGTTTCTTTTGCTTTTAAAATTCTTATACTAGGAGTAAAGTTAGAGTTGGCAAGAATTGCTGACTGCAATGTGTCAGGAATTGTATGTATACAGAAAGAAGATCACATCCTAGCAGGGAGATAAATACAAAACAACCTGTATGCATTCAAACTGAAACAAGTAAGGGACGAAAGATATGTATATATACGTATAGATATAAACTTACAATTATATATATACATATATATATATATATATATATATATATATATATATATATATATATATATATATACACATTTTCATAAACCATATATCCACACAAAAGCACAGGCATATATGCATATGACATTGAGTACACATATCAATATGGACCATGATTTTGTGCACATATGCCTTCTCTTAGCTTTGATTTTTATCATTACATCATTGTTCTAAGCGTTGTAAATGTGATATACTTCTATTACATTATTGTTCTATGCCTAGATTCGATCACGGCTTATTAGGTCTAATGCTAATTGCACAAAATTTATAGTTTCTGTAATTTTAGCGATTAATTCGTATCACTTCACTCCAATCATATTCATATGAGTAAATTCTCAGTCCAATTTTCTAATTTTACAAAACCGATTCAGTCTACTTAATGTAATGACTTTTTTGTTTGTATGAGCTTTTATTATACCATGATGCATTTTCTATAGTTTTATATAAAAGGCCTGCCTCTTCTCTTTCGTTGATTATATCGCCATAGACTTTTTCCTCTACGTGCGTCTGTCTCTTAATACCCAGATCATATCCACCAGTATTTATAATACAATATGTGTTTATTTCATTGTATCACAAAATTGTATGTTCAACAAACTTATTTTTCTCGCCAATTTTATACACGGACGCAGACACATATACTTACACTCGCACAGACACACATAAATGTACTTACACACAGACATATATATATATATATATATATATATATATATATTACACTCTACCATTTTGTGATGTATGTGCAAGCCTCAATGGACTCAAGCTGCAGTAATAGTATATTTTGATGACTACCATTAATAAATACATTTCCAGCTGCGTTCATGTCTCCAACATATATAGACAATAATTCCATTAATATTGGTAGCAGAAGGGCCGCCCACCGAGCGGTTTTCTGCTAGCCCTTTGATAATATTTACACATTTGATTCCCATTTCTAATAATTTTTATATTTTACGTCTAATTATTTCCTTGTATAATAGTTCTCACTTGCTTAGTAAATAATGCTTTCATTATTTCCTCACAGTCATAATCTCTCTTTTCTTAACAAACATCACGGTAGTCCAAGAATAGAGGGTGAGGTTGTTTGTCAAATCTTACCTTCCCCTCAAAGCAATATAGAGATTTCAAGTCAGCAGCCCATCTGAAAACTTTGCAGTGTGTGTGTGTGTGTGTGTGTTAGAGAGAGAAAGAAAACATTGCAAGCAATAAATGAAGTAAACATGAAATCAAAACTCGTACAGATGTATACGCCCTCGACTTTTTTACATCATAACATCCAGAAAAATGGATACTTTCTATCAAAGTTTTCTACACACACCGTTTAGATGTTGTGGCTTCAGGATATATAGGAATTTATCGGAAAGGATTTTTTCGAGAGGTAGAGGGAGGAGTTTCAGAAAATTCACACGATCTGATTCTTTTCCCTTATAAATTTCAGGAAATGGGTATCCTTTAACGAAAGTTTATACAAATCCCTCTCAAACAGAATAGATCAGGATTATAAAGAAATATGTGTGGCTAATTTTTTCGAGGATTTTCCCCATATTTTTTAAACCACAACCTTCGAAATGATGGAGTTGGGTGGGGGTCATATTTGTATCAAAAAAGTTTAAAAACTCTTTTTTTACACACCCTCCCTCATCATCCCACTCCGGACTTATTTTGGCCAATTTTTTTGGCACGTCAAAACCATTTGAGCATTTTCGATAAAATTATTTTTTAATTGTTAATATTTACAGTGGGAAAAGTAATTTAAGGCCGATTTAGCTGTTGTTTGTAGCACATCCAATGGGATTCCCCTTCGTTTCATCATCACTCTCACATGTATTTCTTCAATGTTTTTCCCCATAAATACAGTTATATGTTATAAAAAAGAAAATTAGAGAATTAGAGATGTACTTGCATAGCAAGTGACTTGATCTGAGATCATATGCCGAAACATAAAGAATTGCTGCGTGAAAGATATTTGTAAACCATTGAAGAACACACAAATACCGTTAGTTTCACTTGAGCATTAAAACTTAATTTGTGTTAAAATATTTTCGTCGCTTTGACGTCGCCACCTGCTCACTGACAAATCTTCACAAAAGTGATGCAATAGGAAGTTATGTCAGTGAACAGCACACACACACACACACACACACACACACACACACACACACACACACGCACATACATTCATTGTCTTTCATTTGTGTATTTGTATCTATGAAAGTGCGTTAGTTTGTATTGATATGTGTATGTATGATTGTCTGTATGTGTGTGTGTGTGTGTGTGTGGGTGTGTGTGTACGTGTGTGTGTGTGTGTGTGACTGTTGAAGTTATGTTTGGAAACTGTGAATAAGGTCTATGTTTCGAGTACTTGTCGGTAACGTTTTCGTTTTTTCGTCATCTTATAAGAGACACTGGTGGGGGCTCAAAGATTAGAAAAGCTTATCAGTGCTCTACCAACATGCTTACTAAGAACATAGAGGATCGGGTAATAACACAGATGTTAAGGTATTATCAACGTATCGAACAGACACGACACTGAGATAGATTACAGAGGCCACACACATAGTAACATACTGACCGAGCCTCAACAAAATACGCAAACAGAACAATGGCACCCACCACCACCACCACACTATGCAACATTACGAGTAAAGGCAGAATGAGAAAAATAGGCACAGATAGAAACAGTATAATTCATACACGCATGTACTCACACACGCAAAATACATACAGATACGTACCTAAGAAAAATGGGAAAAAATATAAATACGTACATAAAATAAGCCAAATAAAGGTCACGGTTACAAACCATATATACACACACAAAACACTTAGACACGTATACACACACACAGGTACACACACAGATACAGACTCAAACGCACGCGCAGAAAAGGATACACCCCATACAAAGACAGAATGGAGTAAACAGAACAAGAAAGGATACTGGGATAGTGAGTCGCTGAAGAGAACTCAGGATGTTTGACGATAGATTTCCAGACAAAGGACATGTTGCAAGCACAATGGATCTATTCCATCTCAATCACAGATTTTATAATTAATTTTTTAAAACTAAACAATTTGAAACATCGAATTCTGATAGCATTTCGCACGAAGGACACGGTCTACTCTGAACGTTTTGAACAAAATCTCGTATTTTAGAAGTTATTTCGTGTTAAAGTTGTCTTATTTGGGCAGTTTCAACCAATCAACGACACGTATTCGGTTGAAGAAAGCTACGGATGTTTGTGATAGTAATCGAAGAAGAACAACTTCCGGGTCATTTCTACTAAATGTCACCACTCTATTCTATTCATACGGCAAACGAAGAAGATATCACCTTTATCCTTTTTTCCTTTCTAGTCAGCACCATGCATTCCTTACTATTTTCCTATTTTCTACACTATCAACGGGCTACCAGCGAGTGAAATCGTCACTACCACTACAAATACTGTATTTACCGATATATAAGCCGCTATTTGTTTTGTTTCAGCTTCAAGTTTTGATAATGTTATTTTTAATCTAATAAAGACCATATTTGTTGTTGATTATAGTAAAATAAAATCATAACAATAGCAATACATCTCATAGTTGTAAAATAAGTTATGTACTACATATATGTCAACAACAAAAGTTAGCAGCAGACTCATTGCTCTATGGTGTTCATTCTTCGAACAGAGTGATGACATTTAGTAGAAATGCCCCGGAAGATGTTCTTCGATTACAATCGCAAACAGCAATAGCTTTCTTCAACCGAATACACGTCGCTGATTGGTCGAAATTACCTAAATACGACAAATTTTACACGAAATAACTTCTAACATACGAAATTTTGTCCGAAACGTTCAAAACAAACCGTGTTCTATGTGCAACATTCTCCCAGTATTCAAAGTTTCAGACTGTTTAGTTTTAAGAAATTAATTATAAAATTTGTGATTGAGATGGAATAGATCCAGCATAATAAGAAATTTGAAGTGAAGAACGAATATATAGTGTGTAAGTGTATCTAGATAAAGATAACCATATTGAAATGTATATATATATATATATATATATATATATATATATATATATATATATGTGTGTGTGTGTGTGTGTGTGTGTGTGTGTGTGTGTGTAAAAATATGTGACACTTATTCAGTAGCCATGATAAAACTCCGAGTTTCGGATGAGAGGGTGGGGGCCCACGCCAACATCTCTCAGTTATCCGGCCAATTGAAAATTCCTGTGAAAAATGACCGTCAAAACACAGAGGGAAATTACTGTGTAGTGACAAGGTCAAAACACGTCTAAAACTGCGTATGTCATCGCATGCACGCATATATCCACATACGCACGCGCATATCTCTATATACGCACACATATATTTAGATACGCACGCATCCACGTGCACACTTAGAAGCGCGCACGTTTAAAGTTCATTGTATGTGTTTATAAACGTACAGGAAAAAAGTTTGGAGAGGAGAAAACAGAAAAATATGTGTGGAAAAATACAAAAACATTAACCCTATAATTATGAAAAAAACATGAAATGATTAAAAATATAAAAAAATATAAAATATAAAAATATAAAATTCAGGTAAGCTTATACATAGACACAATATAGAAACCTATCAGTACAGTCCCATCAGCATGGCCTATCAGTAAGAGTATTACACTTGGCTAGGGTCTTCCAATGGATGTTGTAACTGACGCCTTTATCTTTTAAAGACCATATATGACTGGATAATTTTGTAGTTTTCTTTTTTCCGAGTGCCTGAAACTCAAAGTGTGATTATTGAATCTGGACTTGAATATAACCTCCGTGACGCCCACGCATTTCTTTGTAGAAACTGCGTCCTTAGTGGATACAGAATCTACGGTGGCCTCATATATGATGGTTTCGGACATGCAAACTCCATTTAGCGGGCACCAGTTTTTATCTCCCACGCATTGCCTCCAAGTAAGTTTTATATATATATATATATATATATATATATATATATATATATATATATATATGTGTGTGTATCCAATCTCACAACACGTCCCCTTCTCCTTCTCCCGCTCACGCTGTGGCACTTGCCCTTACCATTCCAACACCACCCTCCTCACCGGCACCCATCATCGACCCTATGATATCACCGACTCCTTCACCTCCACTTCTAAGAATATCATCTACTGCATCTCCTGCTCTCTCTGCCCTTCTCTATACATCGGGCAAACGGGACACCGCTTGGCTGACCGGTTCGCGGGACACTTTCGAGACATCCGACTAGGCAATGACACTCCGGTCTCGCGCAATTTCCGCTCTGCCGGTCACTCTCTGCAACACCTGTCTATGTTCGGATTGTCCTTGCACAGGGGCCATCTAGACTCCCGTTTTCGCCACGAACAAGGATTAATCTTCTCTCTTCACTCCTTTGCACCCCATGGACTGAACGCTCCTCCCCTCTTCATCTAACCCTCCTCCCCTCTTCATTGTTCCTATCATACCTACTTCCTCTCAGCCACCTCTCCTCTCATGTTCCGACTCCTACTTCTCTTCACTCCTACACTCCTTCTCTTTTCTCTTCATTCCTACCCACCTTCTCCCTTCATCGTCACCCCTCCCTCGCAACCCCACCCCTACACAATTCAACCCCACTTTCCATATTCACCTAATGTCAGCCCCACCTCATCCCTTACACCCACTCCCAAATATCCCACCCTCAGCCTAACACATGCTCCACCCTTGCTTTCCCCACTTTTCCCCCCCACATCCCAACACCCCCACACCACACACCACCACCCCATGCACCACCATACCACACAACACCACATCACACAACCACGCACACACTAGCACTGACCACTTCCCAGCCCCACATCATCATCCATACACCTAGACATACACACACCTACACGTCAAGGTTACCAGCCCTCTTCTATATGCACATACATGCTCCCTTGTTTTTTTGTGAATTCTCCCTATGTATATATATATATATATATATATATATATGATAGATCGTTGACCAGAGACTATTCAATGTTTTTCTCCGTGTTTTTCTCCTTGTTTTCTCCGTATTCTTTCTGTTGAAGAGCGTAGCGCGAAACGTTAAGGACTTTCTGTATTACCGAGCGTCAAACTAATACATCCTTTTGTTGTTTACACCACCTGTCCTCGTCTGTTGTTTTTTTTCGTACATTCTCCCATATATATATATATATATATATATATATATATATATATACGCAAGAAACAGGAGAGTCTGTGCTTAGTGCAGATGTAGAGTAGGGTTGTATATCTGAGGCGGTACACTGGCCGGTTACTTTAGATTCACCGTATATATGTGTTTTTGTTGTTCTTTCAGAATGTTATACTTCCGACAAATATCATTCAGAATATTTGTAGTTCGTTTCTGTCTTATTATCAAGTAATCTATTATTTAATTATTCAGTGGTTTTGAAAAGATTTTGTCATATGACTGTGGCATTTTGTATGATTTCCCATTTTGCTACTGAAGTTGTTTCCTTGTTATGTTTGCTATTTTATCAAGCGTCATTTTTATGCTTTTAAACCGGATTAGTTTTGTATTGCTGTGTTTTCATTTCATCGTGGGTGTTATTATCATTACTCTATTTATCTCTTCTTGTTTTTGCCGGTGGTAACTTAATAATGTGTAGATTTTTCAGTTTGTAGGTTTGTGTATGTAGACTGTGGAGGTTGTGGATGTTTTTATTTTGCAGCCTGGCCGTAGATTTTGTGTGTGTAATGCTTGACTTCAGTTGGTTTGAATCTTATGCTACTCTTGTTCTTCTGAAGATTACCAGCAGCTACATGTTTCATCGCAATGATTTTACGCCCTCCAACTGAGGTATGTCTGCCTGTTTTCGATATCACTGAATACTTCTTTTATAGAATCAGTGATTGAAACGACTTGTATATACCTATATAACTAAAAGCTTTCAGTGCACCAGCAACAATCGACAAATTTTGTTTGTTTATTATTTTTGTTGTTTTTGTTGTCTTTATTTTAAAATAAATTTATTGAGAAGATTTGCATGTGATATATAGTATTTGCAATGGTTGCAAATACTTAAGCACATATTTTCCTGAACATTTGTGTCGCACTAGGTCAGAAAGAATGAGAACCACCAACCATTGCTTTACCTTTACGACGAACCTTATTGCCTGCTCGAATGATCAATCAATTGAAATCACTCTGAGTGTCTTGGAGCCACGTGCAAATAACAATCATGTATGTACATGTTATCGATGCTAAAATTTGAAACTGTAAAATGTCAAATACAGGAATCAATAAGCGATTTTAAAATTAGGATCCCTTCAACATATTTTCAGCTTCTATTAACGAGAAAGGTTACAGTAGCGGTTAGTAAACTGGAAGCAGAATCAGAAAAACCTACGATAGAAACATTGGGTGAAGTGAAACCAAGCATAGTGCCTCAAAACTCCAGCCATCGAGAGCAAAGTAATACAAGGAACAAAGTACAATATGATTAGAGTCAAATCAATATAACATTCGCGTTCACAGTTTCATAGACGCTGAGCTTACAAAACTAAAGGTATAAATTTCTATGGTGCATCTAACTCAACGCATATTTAACTTCGTTAAATAAAAGAAAAGGTTTAGACTTGCGGGGAGCAAAACAATAAAACAAGACATAAAGTCTGCATAATGACTTTTAATAACTTAACAAACTCACACTTTTACACATAAACACCGCTTACAAACAGAGGTATATATCATGTGACATTTTTGAACAATTTAAAAAAAAATAACTGAACATTTACTTTTGAGTGGGAAACTGTTTTTAGTAATGTTGAATTCATTGAAAATACTGGTTTGAGTTCATTGTCAGGTTTCGACTCCAACGACTTATTTAACAAAGCAGTGAGGAGTGGATCTTGAAGTTGCAGCCAATGCAATATATACTCTGTGTGTGTGTGTGTGTGTGTGTGTGTGTGTGTGTGTGTGTGTGTGTGTGTATGTGTGTGTGTGTGTGTGCGTGTGGGGGGTGCGTGCATGTGTGTATGTATGTGTATATATATATATATATATATATATATATATATATATGTTATCGAAACTGTGAACGCGAATGTTATATTGATTTGACTCTAATCATATTGTACTTTGTTCCTTGTATTACTTTGCTCTCGATGGCTGGAGTTTTGAGGCACTATGCTTGGTTTCACTTCACCCAATGTTTCTATCGTAGGTTTTTCTGATTCTGCTTCCAGTTTACTAACCGCTACTGTAACCTTTGTCGTTAATAGAAGCTGAAAATATGTTGAAGGGATCCTAATTTTAAAATCGCTTATTGATTCCTGTATTTGACATTTTACAGTTTCAAATTTTAGCATCGATAACATAAGATTCAACATCGATAAATTGAAATATATATATACATATATATATATATATATATATATATATATATATATATATATATATATATATATTTCAATTTGTCAGCATTTTCAAATTTATAATATAGAATATCATGCTGAACAAGGAAATGAATTTTATACCATTCTAATCCCGAAACGCGTACATGATTAACTAAGGCTGGTTGGTTTCGTTATTTTTTCTTCTTTTTTGTAAGTTACGAGTATTGCTATCTGTGGAGACATATTGTAGTAGAAGAATTAGTATTTTACCTGCTATTTCTAAATTTCGGTATGTGGTGAAGCAACTTTTGCTGATCCCTTAATTATGTTTATGATTATAAAATAACATTTTGTATACGTTTTACCGATAAGGATTTTTTTTTACCCATACCGACTACTTGGTAAAATTATTAATTATTAATTTATTAATAAATTAATAATTCTTTATCCTACATCAATTATATATATATATATATATATATATATATATATATATATATATACACAAGGTATTGGTATCAGAAACCCCAACATGGAAATTAAGGCTATGCAAGTGCTACGGGAGAACCGTAGTTAGACTCTCGGTTCAATAATAATAGGAGTGATGGAATAATACGGGTCTTGTATGAGCATGTATATGTTAAATAAAATGAGAAAATAAAAGCAAAGCTTTAAGGAATTTATAGGACATTTATTAAGAGAAAACTGTTTCTGGAATATTAGGGATATCCCTTCATAAGTGACGATACGAGAGATTTAAATGGAGGGAAATAGTAGAGTTCAATATAAAGAGTTATTTTGGAAAAGGATGGATATAGAAAGTATAAAGGGATATAAGGGAATATAAACAAAATTGAGAATATATGTAGCATGTTAAAGTTGCAGTTCCATTATCAAAGAAAGAGGTGTGCAGAATGCTTAGAAATGCTTTTTGTTCATGGTGTGTAGATTCCGATAATAGTTCATATTTTGTTATTACACGGGGATAGTGTGGAGATATAAATTTCATGTGTTGTTCAATCAAAGGGGCCTTGGGGAGAGGGGATACGTATGAAAGCGCGTTGGTGTGGCAGTGTGTATTTATTTGGTGGTGCTGCATGTATATGTGTTTACGTATGAGTGTGTGTGGGATCGTGATACATACATACATGCATATATATATATATACATATATATATATATATATATATATATATATATATATATATATATATATATAATACATATAATTACATATATAAACATTTATATATGTATATATATACACACACACTCACACAGACACACACATACACACACACATACACACACACACACACACACACACACACACATATATATATATATATATATATATATATATATATATATATATATATATATATATATACATATATATAAACATATATATTGATTTGACTCTAATCATATTGTACTTTGTTCCTTGTATTACTTTGCTCTCGATGGCTGGAGTTTTGAGGCACTATGCTTGGTTTCACTTCACCCAATGTTTCTATCGTAGGTTTTTCTGATTCTGCTTCCAGTTTACTAACCGCTACTGTAACCTTTGTCGTTAATAGAAGCTGAAAATATGTTGAAGGGATCCTAATTTTAAAATCGCTTATTGATTCCTGTATTTGACATTTTACAGTTTCAAATTTTAGCATCGATAACATAAGATTCAACATCGATAAATTGAAATATATATATACATATATATATATGTATATATATATATATATATATATATATATATATATATATATATATATATATATATATATTTCAATTTGTCAGCATTTTCAAATTTATAATATAGAATATCATGCTGAACAAGGAAATGAATTTTATACCATTCTAATCCCGAAACGCGTACATGATTAACTAAGGCTGGTTGGTTTCGTTATTTTTTCTTCTTTTTTGTAAGTTACGAGTATTGCTATCTGTGGAGACATATTGTAGTAGAAGAATTAGTATTTTACCTGCTATTTCTAAATTTCGGTATGTGGTGAAGCAACTTTTGCTGATCCCTTAATTATGTTTATGATTATAAAATAACATTTTGTATACGTTTTAACGATAAGGATTTTTTTTTACCCATACCGACTACTTGGTAAAATTATTAATTATTAATTTATTAATAAATTAATAATTCTTTATCCTACATCAATTATATATATATATATATATATATATATATATATATATATATATATATATATATATATATATATATATATACACAAGGTATTGGTATCAGAAACCCCAACATGGAAATTAAGGCTATGCAAGTGCTACGGGAGAACCGTAGTTAGACTCTCGGTTCAATAATAATAGGAGTGATGGAATAATACGGGTCTTGTATGAGCATGTATATGTTAAATAAAATGAGAAAATAAAAGCAAAGCTTTAAGGAATTTATAGGACATTTATTAAGAGAAAACTGTTTCTGGAATATTAGGGATATCCCTTCATAAGTGACGATACGAGAGATTTAAATGGAGGGAAATAGTAGAGTTCAATATAAAGAGTTATTTTGGAAAAGGATGGATATAGAAAGTATAAAGGGATATAAGGGAATATAAACAAAATTGAGAATATATGTAGCATGTTAAAGTTGCAGTTCCATTATCAAAGAAAGAGGTGTGCAGAATGCTTAGAAATGCTTTTTGTTCATGGTGTGTAGATTCCGATAATAGTTCATATTTTGTTATTACACGGGGATAGTGTGGAGATATAAATTTCATGTGTTGTTCAAT
>NC_142936.1:26111543-26116543 GCF_046866305.1 Octopus bimaculoides | reverse complement strand
CATGGAATGGTCACGAACTGAGGCCCCAATTAATTGTTCGACAATTGCATATGTATATATTCATAGTGTATATATTTTTATATTCTTATATTTGTTATAGTTATCGATTTTCAGCTATTGATTGGTAGATGCTTTAGTGCATCGGCTAAGATGATTCGTGGTGTTTTCCGACTCTTATTGTAATGCGATATCACTTGATAGGCATATGTACAACAATAACATTCAACCTGTTTGGATTTGATAAAATGATGTATCATTCAAGGATTTACTTCGATGTTATCGGTTACAACCCTTAAACTAATTTTCCGTATTCAACGTATTTTAGTTATTGTTTATTTCTCCCTTATATTTTACATTTTTTCATTACGTTATATAATGAGATTATGTTTTTACATCATCATTCACTATCGTTCTCAAATTATATCTATATTTCTCGATTTATTCTAAATGCAACATTCCCATTTGCATTTTTTGCCATTAGTTTTTCGTCAATGATTTAAAAACAATTTTTTCCATTACATTTTCATTAATTCTTAATTCTTAAAAAATTTCCTTAAATAATTTTCAATAGTTTTTACGATACCATATTTAATTTGCATTTCTTAATATATTTGTATATGGAATTTCATATTTCCATTTTTATATCAAAATATGACAGTTCTGTTTGACTATATATACATTATATATATATATATATATATATATATATATATATATATATATATATATATATATATATATATATATATATATATATATATATATATATATATATATGTGTGTGTGTGTGTGTGTGTGTGTGCCTCTGTGTGTGTATCTATCTATCTATCTATATATATATATATATATACTACTACGTATCTCTTTTTTCCCCCTCGTATTTCCTCTCTTTCTCTTTTCCTCTCGTTGCTCACCTATTCTTCTACCTCCTCCCTTTGTTTCTCCCTCTACCACTCTCTCTCTTCCCTTTACACCGGCATGGTCACATGCTTCCGGTCAATAATCCTTTCCTTCCTTGGCTTTCGCCGAGCAACGCACGCACCACTTTGTCCCTTTCAAGTTCGTGCTTCACAGCGTTCATACACACATAATTTTTCTCGTCTGGCCGTAAAGCCTTTTCTGTTGTTTTCCTGTCTTGTTTTTCGTCCGCCACTACATTCCTCCATGGCTAGATTTAATTTGCGTATACAAATTTAAACTGCGATCCATGAGACGAGCCGTTTTAACGATGCGTCCTGCCCGAAGCTCGTCGAAACGCCGGTGTTAAAACGGGGGTAGCTGATGAAGTAGAATGTTCTCTATGTGGCTCATGTGTTTTCTCGTCTACGTTTGTATGCTATGTCCTGTACCCAGATATGCACCTATACATACAGGTGGATGTCGGTATGCACATACCGGTACGTATATATGCATATACTCGTTTACTATTTGTTGATATATATATATATATATATTCATTTTACATTTCGATTTCATACGTGTATTCATTTATATAACCAGATTTTTAACCATGTGATATGTTCAAGAATTTCCAAGTACATTTTACAAACTATTCATCATCATATATGTATATATACAATTTACATATAAATCACATATGTCCTTCACACAGTTTTTCTCTTTTTCAAAATGCATCATGTATGATTCTTCTTAAGCGAATATCACTGATCTAACGAACATTTATAAGCCTATTGATTCTGCAACAGAAATTTCTGAATGTATACAGATATAAATGTGTGTATGAGTATGTGTGTGTGTATCTATGTGCATGTGTGTGTGTATGTGCGTGAGCATGTGTATGTTTGATGAATATATGTGTGCGCTTATGTCTTTGAGCATGTTCGCGAGCATTTGTGTTTCTGAGCGCGTGTGTGTGTATGTGTGTGTGTGTGTGCATGCGTGTGTATATGTGGGTGAGTGTGTAATTCGAGAGCCATCCTTCTATATCAGCTACTAGATATTTGGAGGTTTATGAAAACATGGACTTGAGTAATGTTACGGTCTTACATATTCTTACATGTCAAGTTACAAAAGTATACTCATGATACAAATAGACACGCTATGGACACGTTTACTCAAACCCTAACTTAAGCATTCATTTTATTATTATTTCTATAGTTTACTCCGCGTCAAACGTACCGATTATACCTCTGGTACATATTTAGATTTGTAGAATACCACAGACCAGTAAACTATATTTTCAACTTCCTTTTTCTATCTGGTTTGCAAGATTTTGTATGTGATGTATTCAAACAAATTTTGTTGCATCTGGGAAGAGTCATACAGCCTTAATATCTAGCACACCGGTTCAATTTCCACTCATTTTCAACTTTGTCCTGAAAAGTTATTTGAGAATTTAAATCATCTGGTATATTCGAAATAAAGTGTCAAGAAAAAATACACGACTGTTATGGGTACCGATTTCCCTTGATCTGATTTACCCGATCTCCAAACTTTACTAAACATGTGTACATACATACCAAAAAGTAACCGGAAATGTTATCTGTTGGACAAGCGCTTTTAAATATGAAACGTATACTTGGAAATAAGAATTCACTCTTTCTAAACATTTACACAAATATCAGTGCTCTGTAGGCTCGATTCACTATATGTCAATAACGATATCTAAGTGATATTAGTCATACACTGATATGACTTAAGCGAAAACATACATTTTGAGAAAACTAACTAGTTATTTCGTGTAATTCTAACACGTTGTTTTTTCATTATTTTGGGATTCTTAACAATTCAATTTGACTTCGTAAAACATATTTGCGAAGTAACCGTTTAGTCATTCTTTCTATTGATTATACACATTCGTGCTGTTGATGTATTTAATACTTAACCAGTCAATGGTTTTAAATATGTAAGTTGTATTCAATAAATACGCAGTTTAAGTGTTTGTCTCGCTTATATAATATCGTATGTACATGCATGTGAATACAAGCACGCACACGACAGACGCAGAAACGCATACATGTCGAAATATGTATGTATGCATGTATGTATGTGTGTATGTATGTATTTATGTATGTATATACATATATACGAATATCTACATTCGCAAACGTACTTGCATATTTACGTAAAAGGTATTCACACCACACACTTGCAACCAAAGGTTCCATTTATACACATTCACACATGGGTGTGTCTAAGTGTGTGCGTGTGTGTGGTTGTGCGTGTGTGTTTCTGTGTGTGTGTCTTTGTGTGTATGTGTGTGTGAACTCCATCTTCACAGATGATTGTGATCTCTTTGTGCATCTTTCTTGTCACTCCCATTTCTGACATTTCATAAATGATCTCTCAGAAATCTTTTCTCAGGTCACCACTCCTACACCGCCGCAGAATTTTCAGTACAAGATTACTCTTGTTCAACATGATGACCGGTCTCTGGTGTAAAATATGTGGTGTCATATGTTTATTGGTTATCTCTCTTTCGCTTGAATCGGCAGTATTAAATCTGACGGACTAAGCCTGGATGAGTACTTGGTGACACATAAGATGTAAATATATAAAGCTGAGAATGTGTATGAGTGTCTGTCTGTCCCTCTGTCTATGCGTCTCTAGGTGTGCATCACTAAAACTCGAGAACTACCTGATCGATTTCATTCAAAATTTACACATACGTTACTTAGGATCCAGTCCGTGTCATCGGCCAAAAAATTTTGAATTGCCTGCCTAATGCGAGCGAGGATCTATCTTTTATGTCTTAAAGTATTTCAGTATTAAGTGTCAAAAGTGAAACAATAACATCTCTATTGTAATGTGAGATAATACTTTCAGTTTAATGCTTTCACTATTAATACTGAAAATATTACCTCACATGTATACGAGCAAACAAAAACGTGTGTGTATGGGTTCGCTTCGTCTGTTGTATGTATCCATGCCATATATGTAGTTTTATTTGTTTATTTTATCTATTTCTATGTCTTATATTTATCACAGCTGTTTGACACACACATATGTATATATTTATTTAACTACTTATATATTTATTTTTGTATCTATTTATTTATTTATTTATCTGTTCATATGTTTATTTACCTATTTATATATTTATTTATTTACTCATTATTTTATAATACATCTTTCATTATTTCTAGTTGGGGCATATATGTCTGTTTTGTGTGTATTAACCTGTATGTCTCTGTGTATTATTTTCCCCTCTCTTCTCCTCCCAACTGCTTTTAGTCATGTGATGTGGTGTGGTGTAGTGTGGTAGTGAGTGTTACTGTTCCATTTGTGTTTTCTATTGAGGCTCGATCTGTGTACTGTTATGTGTGCAGCTTCTGTGATCTGCGTAGGTGCTGTATCAGTTCTATGTGTCGATACTACTTTAAACGCTATGCTACTAATGGAACCTCCATGTTCTGCCTGAGCATGTTTGTAGAGCACTGACGGGCTTTTCCTTTCTTTGAGCTCCCACCAGTATTCATCTATACGCTCTCCTATGCTGCGTGGAATATATATATATATATATATATATATATATATATATATATATATATATATATATATATATATATATATATATATATATATATATATATATATATATATATATATATATATATAAAGTGAAGTATATTGCCACTTAAGTGTGGCGGACCCCTAGGGGTGGATGTTACTGTTGCTTTTAGCCCCAGGAGGACATCTCCTCCAGCTGGCTTATCGACACACTACTGTGTCCTGTTTGCCAAGGGAAGTTATCCCTCTCATCGTGATCTGTAGCACGAACGGACCCGGGTTTCAGGGTTATTTCCCTTCGTCAGCTTCCGATAGCCACTGATATATATATATATATATATATATATATATATATATATATATATATATATTAAATATATACTTTTATAAAACAAATTTTACAAAATATATAGTATCTGTTAACATTCTTAGCCAAAAACTCACAGTTGAGTTTTTGTATATATATATGTATACATGTCTCTTAAAGGATAGAGCTCAAAATCAATGCATTGAAGATACTTTATTGCAGC
>NC_142936.1:26054043-26106543 GCF_046866305.1 Octopus bimaculoides | reverse complement strand
CTAATATAGTTCGTAGAATTATATGGTAGTATAAAGAAAGTGATGTTAAGAAATGATTTCTTACAGAAAGAAATTCAGAGAATATCTGAAAGAGAGAGACAGACGGAGAGAGAGAGAAACAGACGGAGAGAGAGAGAGGGGGGAGAGTGGGAAAGAGAGAGAGTGTGGGAAAGAGAGAGAGAGTGGGAAAAAGAGAGAGAGTGGGAAAGAGAGAGAGAGTGGGAAAGAGAGTGAGAGTGAGGGAGAGAGTAGGAGAGAGAGTAGGAGAGAGAGTAGGAGAGAGAGAGAGAGCAAAATGAAACTTATGCTGATGCTGAAAAGTTCGTAAAATTCTAACAGTTATATGGGTTACCAAGCAAGTAAAATAAAATACTCGACTTCAGGTTTTAATTAGAAACAAGCTGCTACTTTACAAATATGCATAGTGCTGAAGAATACTGAGACGGTGATAAGAGCGTTCATGGAAATTTAATGACACAGCTCTATGCTTATATATTTAAAAAAAATAAATGTGAAATGGTAAATTTATTTTAGAAAGTAATAGGTTCTTGACGCTTGGAGAGATAAATATGACTTTCAGAATATGCAATTACAAAAATACAAAATTACAAAAACGTCCTAATGTTTGAATGAAAGCAAAGATTATTTGAGTATACCTTGAAAGGCTTTCATTAAGGTAATGGTGACAGAGAAATTGACTGCAATCTTTGCAATTGTTTTAGTAGGTGCATTGTTCTTTCCCAGCAAAATTACATGCACATCTTAATACGTATACAAACATAGGCGCCTGTGTAGTTAGAAGCTTACTTCTTAACCATATCGCTCCGGGTTCAGTTGTACTGCGTGGCAGCATAGGAAAGTGTCTTCTGCTATAGCCTCGAGATCACCAAAGCTTTATCAGAGGATTTAGTAGACGGAAATGCAAAGCCCGTCGCGTATATATGTATGCGTGTGTGTATGAGTGTGTGTGCGTGTGCGTGTGTGTGTGCGTGCGTGTGTGTTTGTCTCTGTAAGCGTGTGTACGTGTGTGTGTGTAGCTGTGTGGATGCATATGTATGTGTGTGCGTGTGTGCGTGTGTGTGATTGTGTCTATATTTGCTTCCGTGCCATCGCTTGACAATTTTGGGCGCGTTTACGTCTCTGTAACGTAGATGTTCGGCACAAGAGGTGGATAAAATAAGTACCAGGCTTAAGAAGATAAAAATAATACGAACGCTTCATTTGACTAAATTTGTTAAAGGCTGTGCCAGAGTATGGCCGCAATCTAATGACTGAAACATGTGAAAGGGAAAAGGATACGCACACATACTTATTACAGAACATTCGCTGACTGTTTGAATACTTATTTAAACCTCTGGCAGCTTTATCCATAAATCAGACAAGAGTTTCTCCAAGCGTGATTGTTGCACATGGCGGTAGTCGCCGACGAACCAACTATTTCGCAGGAAGTTCCGGATTACACATCACCAGGGCTTTAAGTCCGCTAGATTTACCATGTAACGCAATTTATCATGCTTCATAAAATAGAATTTAGTGTTTCATCTATCTATCTATCTATCTATCTATCTATCCGTCTACCTGTCTATATCTCTCTATATGTAATAATAATAATAATAATAATAATAATAATAATAATAATAATAATAATAATAATAATAATAATAATAATAATAATAATAATAATAATAATAATTATTATTATAATTATAATAATTATAATAATGATAATAATAATAATAATAATAATAATAATAATAATAATAATAATAATAATAATAATAATAATAATAATAATAATAACAACAACAATAACAATGATAATGATAATATTGGAGTGGATGTGTGGTAAATGGCTTGCTAAACCACATAGTTCGGGGTTCAGTCACACTGCGTTGCACCTTGGCAAAGTGTCTTCTACTATAACCCCGGACCGACTAAAGCCTTGTGGGTGAATTTGGTAAACAGAAACAGAAACTGAATAATATATGTGTGTGTGTGTGTGTGTGTGTGTGTGAGCATGATGTGTGTCTGTGTTTGTACCCTAACTATCTCTTGACAACCGATGTTGGTGTGTTTACCTCCCCGTAACTTAGCAGTTCGGCAGAATCACCGATAAAATAAGAACTCGGCTTACAAAGAATAAGTCCTGGGGTCGATGTGTTCGACTAAAGGCGGTGCTCCAGCATGACCGCAGTCAAACGACTGAAACAAATAAATAGAATAAAAGGTGTAAAAAGAATATATATATATGCATGTACATATACATATATATATATATATATATATATATATATATATATATGTATATGTACATGCATATATACATATTCTTTTTACACCTTTTATTCTATATATATATATATATATATATATATATATATATATATATATATATATATATATATACATATATACTTATATATGTATATATAAATATATATATACACACACATATATATATATATACATATATATATATATATATATATATATATATATATATATATATATATATATATATATATATATATATATATATATGCATACATATATACATACATATATATACATATATATATATATATATATATATATATATATATATATATATATATATATATATATATATATATATATATATATATGCATACATATATACATACATATATATATACATATATATATATATATATATATATATATATATATATATATATATATATATATATATATATATATATATATATATATATATATTTACATGGTTGAACGTTGTACGTGGGCAGGTATATCTGTATATTATATCCTTGACGATGGCAGAAATTCCGATATAAAAATATGCTAACACATAAGTTTTATGTAGGTAAGTTATTTTCATTATTGAAAAAAATATATTCAGTTATTTAAGATAATGTACGTTGCAATGGCCCTGCACAAAGAGAAAATAACCTTTGAACACATTCAAAGAAAAAGATATCCAATATTATATCGAAATATTCTTGGGATCAAAACTATGCGCAATTCAATCAAAAACATAAGCATCACAGTGCACACTTTCTTTCAAAAAAAGGATAAAGGCACAACAAAAACAATAACAAAAGCAAAAACAACACGAATGGTTTCAAATCTTGGCACAGGGCAGCAGGTTTTGAAAGAGTGAGAGCGAGAGAGCATAGAGTAGATTGCCTCTAGTCCAATACTTAATTGGTACTTATTTGATAGAACCCGAAATGATAAGAGCATAGTCTACATCGCTGGAATTTGAATTCTGAATCTTAAAGACGAATGAAATGCCGCTAAGCATATCGTCCTACGTGGTAAATGTTTATGCCAGATCACCATCTTAATTATACATGTATGCGTCATGCATACATATGTTTACATATGTAAACATGTGTGTGAATCAATGCGTATATTACATTGTGCAACAACATTTTGATCAGTAAGTGTTAGTTTCTATTTCCCTGCGATCTTGAAAGCAAAGAAAATGCCTTCCATTCCGTTTAAACTTTACTCTTGTGTTCTGGACATCAATATTTTGAAATTGATGTATATCCCCTTAACTTTTCTGGATGACTCGGCGCTGAGTTGCTGAATCAGAAATATCCTTATAGCAAATATTTTGCTAATTACCAAGGATTTTCTTGTTAGCTGCTTGACTTTCACCACTTGATTATGCCCTTTATTGGCTGTCAATATGTGCATCTCTGATCAGGAGAAGGAGTAGTGGGAGAGCATCATAGCCATGTGTTGACAGGGATCAATTGGAGTTTCAACAAATGTTACAAAAGAAAAGTTTTAAGGAAATATTAGCTATTTTTCATATTCTAGGGGTAAAAGAATAGGAAATAACAGTTACTACCTAAGTACAATAATCATGTTAGACAATATTGTTTTTGTCGTTATTACCGTTATTCTTCTTCTTCTTCTTCTTCTTCTTCTTCTTCTTCTTCTTCTTCTTATTATTATTATTATTATTATTATTATTATTATTATTATTATTATTATTATTATTATTCTTTTATGTTTTACTTTTGCTTTGCATTTGTACAAGTTGGATCCAAGTCTCACCCAGAGACCTCAAGAGACAACAAGTTATTATTATTATTATTATTATTACTATTATTATTATTATTATTATTATTATTATTATTATTATTATTATTATTCAGTAGTTTTATTTTTATAACGTGCTTTCACTTCACTACCGAGCGCAGCTCTGTGCGCCTTGGGTATGTGCTGTGGTTTGCTGTGGTGCTCTTATGTTTACTGTATTGAAAGTGTTTTGCGTAGAATGTGTGCAGTACCCAGTAGTGCAATTTTCTGTATGTTATATATATTTGTAAGTCCTGGTGTTTTTGTTATGTATTTGTCTGAATATTTTTTTATTATACCTAAGGCACCTACTATGATAGGAATTGTTTCTGTTTTTAGATTCCACATTCGAGTTATCTCTATTTCCAGGTCTTTGTATTTTGAAAGTTTTTCCATTTCTTTTAGAGAAACGTTGTCATCTGCTGGTATTGAAACATCAATTAGAAGGCATTTTTTTCCTTCATGATCTTTGACAACTATATCTGGTCTATTCGCCTTAATTTCTCTATCTGTGTGTATTGGCATATCCCAGAGTATGGTTGCTATTATTATTATTATTAATGCCTTTGCACAGCTTCTAACGCTGGAGACGTATTACAGTGTCAGCTGTTCACTACCAGTGAACTAAGGTAACACCTCTTATTTTCGAGCACCTTCCGGAGTATTCGAGCGGTTCCAAGCAGTGCTGTTTTCTGCAAGTGCTCCACACATGCTTAACTTCCCAAACTAACCTGTCATATCTCTCGATATCTCTTTGTTCCTTATCGCATACCTTATTGTCAGATGGGCATGCTATATCAATGGTCCAGCATAGTTTGGTTTCTTTCTCAATTAAGACTATGTCCGTCTTCCTATTCTGTATCTCATGGTCGCACTGAATCATAAAATCCCATAGGATCTTTGCATTTCTATTTTTGACGATGCCTTCAGGTTTGAGGACGTACCAATTTTTTTCTCTGTCAAGTCCATACTTGTTGCAAAGTGGCCAATGGACAAGCCTGGTTATATTGTCGTGGCATCTCTTATATTCCTTCTGTGGAGTATATTGGCTTATAATATGGCATACGATTTCACCGTTTTGTCCACAGATTCTGCACTTATCACTTTCTGCTGTGTTGTCTGTTCTGTATGTTATATAGTTTGTTCTTAGTGCTTGCTCTTGGGCAGCACAGATTAGAGCCTTTGTTTCCGGTTTTAAATCACTTTTGATCATCCACAGCCACCTTTTTTTCTCTGTCTGTCGTATCTTCAACATCCCTATGAAATTGACCACACATTTTTTTCTTTACCCACCAATTTTCAGTTTCATTCGTTTTCAATTTCTGGTGTCGTGCTTTATCTTTGCAACTTTCACCCTACACAAACCTGACCTTATTCCTAATAATAGGGGTTCTGTGTTATTTGTTTACATACTATGCTATGTTGTTTTCTTCTACTATAATGCTGTGTTCGCATCGAAGAAATCCTCTTCTCCTCTTTTTCTTGGTACATACAGTCTGTCTGTGTCACTTTTTGGGTGGAGTGACCCATATCTAGTTAGCAACTTCCTTGTCTCTCTGTATAGACTGTTTAGCTCGTCTACTGTTCCTGCGAGTACTCCTGCTCTATATTTAACGATTCACTGAAACTGCCTATGTGTTGATAGCTTTGATCGTATTCCCAACCATTCAATTCAGAATTAAGGATCACTCTCAGTCTGCGCAAGTACTCCACCCTAATTTTTCCTGTCATTTCTTTCTCCATCAATTTATTCATTTCCCAGGTCCCCAAATGCTTATAGCCCGTCTCTTCTATCTGCGTCATAACCTTCCCCGACTGTATCGTTAGCCTGTTCGTACATATGATTTTGCCTCTCTTCAAGAGTAACACACCAGACTTTCTCAGTCCGAACTCCATTTTGATATCATCACTGAAGGTATACACTGTATCAATGAGGGGACAGATTTGGGCTTCATCTTTACCATAAGGTTTGAGGTCACCCATGAATAACAAATGGTTGACTTGGTGGCTTTTGGATACATACCCAGGTTTTGCTTTCCTAAGAATCAGTGTTAGTTATATCAATCACAGTACAAAGATCAGTGGGGACAGGCAGTCTCCTTGAAAGATGCTCCTCCTAATTTATACTGTCCCTAAACTTCTTCCGGCTGGACGTGACAACGGCTAGACGTGTACTTAGCTTCTCTGACCTGTCAGCAGCTGAAGACAGAGAAACACTAATACAACCTAGCAGGACAACTGAAAAAATAACTCTAAAAGACTGGAATATCTACAGTCTTCTCTGAGTATTTTGAATTTCCCTCAAAATAAGTTAATGAACTTACAAATCTACAGCTTTGGCCATACACACGAACACCTCAAAACGTTTAGAAACTTTAATATCTCCAATTTTGTGTGAACATTTTGTCTTCCCTTCTGCCATGGCTAACAGAATATGTAAACATGCCTTTTATTGTAAGAAGACAATTAAATGCACGGTTAAAAAAATTAAGGATGTAAGCACCTGCCTATATATTCATACTACACAACTACAAAAAATGTAAACCACAGCAATACTTTTAAGAAGAAAAGAACAATTCCAAAAGAAAAAGAAATTTAGAAATTCAAAAATCCAACAAGTTGAACATATCTTCCTCCTACTATTCACAAAGACAGGAATATCTATAATTTCCTGTGAATATTTTAAATCTCCCTCAAAATAAAATAAGATAGGAAACTTACATACCTACAGCTTTCGAACACACAAACGATTAGCTTTAAAAAAAAAATGAATATCTACGACTACCGTGTGAATACTTATCCTTTCCTCTCTCCCTGAGTATTCGAAAATGTGAACATCTTTTTTCATTGCAAAAGTCCTACTGTATTCTCCAACTGGACAAGACAAACGAACATCTCAAGAAAGCTTAAAAACTGTAATATATTACACAAATACGTAAACACACCTTTTATTGCGACAACACAATTGAATTCAGAAATTCAAAAATTCAACGACGTGAATATCAGTATATGTGTGTGTGTGTATAGATATATGTATGTGAGTGTGTGCATATATAAATATATATATATATATATATGTATATATATATATATATATATATATATATATATATATATATATATATATATATATATATATATATATATATAAAATTATTATTATTGTTGTTGTTTTTCTGCTAGTAATTACAAATAGAACAGGAAGAATTGCTTCTTTTCAAGGCAGCATTCTCAAACTCTCTGTGGTCAGTGGCCACTGGTAGTTGTAAATACATTTGATCTCTGCTTACACAAAGGGTGCGAAGATTCGTTTGTTTCTATGGCTGACGTCCCCACCATCTGCCGAATCTATTTATAGACCTCTAGCCTATGAACTTTTCCCCAAACTGCTTATCAACTAGTTCCTGAAACAACGGTAGTAGTGGTGATGGTTGATAATGATAGAAATAAAAATAATAATATGCTGCAGCTGCTAATACTAAATACTACTAACACTAAAATAATACTACAATAATACCACAACTACTACAATTATGACAGCAGAGGAATCTGAGGCCCAACTACCACCCTTAACACTACCCACCCCTACTACCGTTGCTGTTACTGCAACCACTGCTGCTACTACACATAAAAACAATAATATCAGTGATACCAGTGATGATAATAATGATAATAATAATGAAAGGAAACGGGTGGAGCCTCATGGGTTGATTATTAATGATACATCTAGTGATGGTGTCACAATAAAAACACTGGTAATTGCGCAACCTGATAATCATTACCTCATATGAGTGACAATGAAAACACAAAATAGTGTGAATAACGGAGGGAATGAAACTGAAGCCCATGATGGTTACAGTGTTACATCCGGTAGGCTCAAAGTTTCTGGTCCGGATCTAGCCTGTCGATGTCCAGAAAGGGACTACCAGGCGTAGATGAGGCAAGCAAATTAATGCTGTGATCATGGACTGTTACTACCTGAGCAACCCGGTAGATGAAAATGGTGCTCAAATTAGGGGTTACCGACAACGTATGTATGATCATTGGAGAGAAAAGGGATTGTTTCAACTTACGGAACAGAGACTATGTGATCAAGTTAGGGCAATAAGAAAAAAATGTTGGTTCACAGAAGTAGAGCTCGAAGCTATCAAAACATGTGCCATGGAAAATAGTAGCAGAGATAACAATGAAAATACAGTTCTTACTAATAATCTCATAGCACAGGAAAGTGGTAGTTTACTTGATGAGAGACATATAGAAGATCTAAAAGAAAACAATAAAAGTAATGTTGACAAAAGGCAATCTACGACAGAATAAAGGCAAGACTACAGGAGAACGATAGCGACATTATTTGCAACCTTAAAGAGATTGATCGATGGGAATTGAACCAAGAAAAGTAAAATGTCAATGAAATTCTGAAATACACCAGAACAAACATCACAGAAACAAATAATTTGATCAAGGCAGCAAGTATTGTTGTAGCAGAAAATGTGGGTGTCTATGTCAAGAAAAAGAAACATAATGGGAGTGACAAAAGAAAATATCCATAGTGGGAAAGAAGAATCCAGGCAGGGTTAGACATGCTCTTGAAGGAAATCTCGGTGTTACACCGAAAAGAGAAAGGGAAGCTTAAAAGCGAACAAAAATACAGGGCGCTGAAAAGGAAATAAAATATTGAAAGAAAGGGCCTGAAAGTAGTAATGGAGGAACTGAAACAGCGCCTCGTTGCAAAGAAAGCAAAGATGGTAAGATACAACCAAAGAATGAAGGTATACCAGCAGAATAGGTTATTCAGATTAGATCAGAAGAGATTCTACAAAGAAATAATGGAGAGTGTACAAATGAAAAGTTGATACCAGATAACAATGAAAGTCAAAAGGTTTTGGAATGACATCCAGAGCAAACACACGGAGCACAAGAAGGTTGCTAAGCGGTTGCAAGAACTGAAACAAACAGTAGTCTGTCCAAAACAGGCAGAACTACTCATTTCAGCTAGGGAAATGAAGGAAATCAGCAAAAAATGAGCAACTGGAAGGCCACGGGATCAGATGGAGTTCAAGCCTACTGGATCAAAAGATTTGATGAATGTCATGCACGAATAGCTGCGCAACTCAACACCTTATTAAATACCGACCAAGGAACACCAGAGTGGTTGACATAGGGTAGGACTGAGCTATGCCTGAAAAAAGGCAATACGGTAGACAATTACAGACCGATATCCTGTTTGCCAATTATGTAGAAGTTATTGACTTGAATACTCGCACAGTCAATGTACGAACATCTGGGGAAAAATGAACTCCTGCCACATGAGCAGAAGAGTTGCAAGCGTAAGTGCAGAAGCACCAAGGATCAACTCCTGATAGACAAAACTGTACTTAGAGACTGAAAGAGGAAGAAAAGTAACTTTGTCATATCATGGATCGACTATCGTAAAGTGTACGATATGATCCCACATTCTTGGATTATAGAGTGTATGAACCTATTTGATATTGCATCGAATGTTGAGCGATTGCTTGGAAAAAGTATGGTGAATTGACAGCATTATTATTATCATTATTATTATTATTATTATTATTATTATTATTATTATTATTATTATTATTATTATTATTATTATTATTATTATTATTATTATATGTTTGACTTTTCCTTTGTATTTTTTAGAAGTTCACTCCAAGTCTCACCTAGAGACCTCAAAGGGCAACAGGTTAGTAGATCATGTTGTTATTCTGTCCAGTGTATCATATATTTGGCTTTGCACATAGTATTGTTCCAGAGAATGTTTAAGAAAACATAAGAAAATTAAGAGTTTGTTTTAAAATTTGAGATTACATAGACAGTATTTTACAAAGGATATGGGAAGTTCCCATGAGCACTTTTGAATTTCTCCCATTTTGCGGTTTCTTGGTATATGAGTTAGGTAGAAATCAGTCCCGTTTTCTATTATTCGTAGGGCACCTATGACAACAAGTATTGTTTTAGTCTTTAGGTTCGACATTTTGCCAATTTCTATTTCAAAAAATTTATACTTGCCTAATTTTTGGTAGTTCTTGACACATATTTATGTTGATTGGGACAGCCAGATCAACTTGGAGGCATGATTTTTGTCGGATGTTTTTCTATAAATGTCTGACATATTCGCATCCATCATTCTGTCATTTTGAATGGGGAAGTTCCAGAGGAGCGAGATATGATCATTTTGAAGCACTGGAGGTGGTTTGCGTTCCCACCAGATTTATTGATGGGGCAGGTTCAGGTTTTTGCAAATTGTGCAGCTTTCTCATGCCTGTTGAGATACTCTGTAGGCGTACGAAAATTGCACATGGAGACAATATAATCAATGGTTTCGTTTTGTTGTTGACATACACGACATGTTGTGTTACTGCAGTTCTTTAATATGTTAGCCTGATAGTTCCCTGTAGGTAGGCATTGATCTTCGACTGCTATGATAAACCCTTTTGTTTCTAATTTTAACCCAGAAGACACTAAGCATTTAAGGGCCTTGTCAACATCGGCACCATTAGCTCTCTTTTGGGTATTTGCTATTGAGATGTCTTTGTTGCCTTTATCAGTAAGAATATCTAAGGTAGCAGCTTTAGAATGGATTTTCATACGCTTAGATTTTTCTGTGCCTGTTTCCAGTAAGTCTAATTCTGGAATGTGTTATATTTGGAATTCACTTAGTTATTTCTTCGCCTGTTTGGTTACTGAGTATGATGCTTTCTTGCTTACATGCTTAAAGACAAGTTTTAACATCCAGTCCTCAGATGTAAAAGTCCACGGCCACCCTCTTTTCTTGACAGGTAAAGTCGTTCTCTATCTGCCTAAGGGTGGTGCATTCTATGCATTGCCGACTTTTTTGTAATTTTCTGTCAAGATTACATATTTCAGTAATTAGCTAGTAAGCCCTGTTGTTGTTGCTGGTCATTTTTTGCAAAGAACTTCAAATCAGCTATGTAAGAGAGGTGATTTATATTTTTATCAAACATTTTCTAGCCATATTGTGCATCATCGAGGCAATAAGGCGAAGCAAAAGAGAAGTTGTGAGAGTCACCCTGGAAAATGCCACATGAAATTCTTACATGTCCAGCATTGAGAGATTCATTTTCAGTGTTCAAAGTCAGTGAGGTTCTCCATAATCTCATAGTTACAGACAAGAAGACTCGTAAAGTAGGTGCTATGTTATACATTTTCAGAAATTTCTTAATCCAGCTATGTGGTAGACTATCAATAGCTTTTTCATACTCTATCCAGGTTATCGGAAAGCTCTTGTGTTGTTTGTGACAATCTTCCAAGTTCATCTTATTTATGAGTAGCCGAACGTTACAACCATAGTACTCACGTTTACATCATTTTTGCTCATTAGGAAATATGCCACTTTCTATTAAAGAAACTATAAGTATATTCAGTGAAGACAGATCTTAGAATTTTATACATTGCTGTTAAGCACGTTATGGATCTATAATTTTTAATTCATTTGTTTCTTCATTTGTTGGAAGTAGAAATTTTACACCATTAACTAGCTAAGACGGACTCATACTAGGTTGTTGCAAAGCATGTTTGTAAAATTTTGTTAGCGGTTCATGACTGTCTGGGAAGGCATTCACCCCACCAAAAAGTTAGGAATTTTACCCTTTCCTGGAGACTTCCATTTGCATGACTTCCTGAGAGCAGATCATACATCCTCTACCTTGATACACTCCCAGTTTTGCTCCTGTAAGAAGTCTAAGTCTGTAGATATTCTATCAATCCAAGGGGCCTTTTACTTGTGTTTTATTTCTTCTGTCCAAATTTTATTCCAAAATTCCTGCACGTTTTCTTTTCATGGTATTTTCCCTATTTTTCTGTAAAACATTTTAGGGTTATTGTTGAACATGTTGTCCTTGAAGTATCAAACGCGCTTTTCATACCCTGTTATGCAGGTAGATTGAGCACATACCTTTTGCTTGATAGTTTTTATGGTGGTATCGATGTTAACTATGGCATTCATATTATATTTTTTCTTTAATTTTCAGAATTTTGTTGGTTTGTTAGTCTTGTCACACTTAAGGTTTTTAAACATTCTATGTCAGACCTACGTAGCTGAATTTGGTGTTGAATACGCTCTTGCCAAGAAGGCTTTTTGTGGAATGTTGTCGTTTTCTAATCTTTTCCTTACATAGAATCATTGAGATTTTCGCGGATGCATAGGACAGTTGGTTGACTTCTGTAATAGCAACATCATAAGCTGAAAGTATATCCTTAAGCGCAAGGCGGATTTTACCAATTACTTTCAGGTTTTGGTTAGAATTGCGAATTTTTCGGAGAGCGTCGCGTTCATTCATATTGGTTTCTTTATTTTCCAGCCATTCAATCATGATTTGATTTTTTAGAACATGCATTTCTGTTGGGTCAATTTCTGTCTGACGTTTTCATGTAATTGATTTCCATCTGTCTTTAGTTTTATAGATGGTTCAGAGAGTATTTCCTTTTGCTTACCTGTTACATTAACTCTTTCAATTATTATTGCATTTTCATCAGACCTGGACTGGTCTATAATTATATCCTATGAAGTATGTTCTTTAGCAGCAACTTCGTTCATTTTATCCCTTACTGATTGTTTACTTTGGTCAATCTCTAATTCAGTTAGTAATTTCTTTTTAATGCTTCTTCTGACGTTGACAAGTTACTGCTTATGTAGGGTCTTACTTCATGGTGTTTCTGTCTTCAGTTTATGTAGGTTTGTACAGTATTAGATTCATTTGCGGGAAATACATAGCATGATATACGGCCTTAAGAACTTCTTTATTATCTCCCCTAGATCACTTTCATTCTTTTTCTTTCGGTTATTTGAAGACGAGCATAGATGGCCATCTGTTGGAATATTCGGTTGTAGGGTACTTCTATTTCCTGTGTTTCGGAAAGATTTGTGACCAGTAGCTGATATTAGTACCCAACCTGCTTCATCATTCGCGTACGCGGTCCTTGGTGATACGGTTTATATTTTGCTTTGTTATCACTGACGTAGGACGAGCTTAAACGTTAACATTAGGAGACGGATCTGTGCATTTAGAGTTAATTTTTTGAGACAGCACCACCTCCGGTTTCTCTGAATGAAAACATTGCTCGTAACGTAGCTTTTTAATGAGAACAAATTTGTACTGTTCTTTATTATGTTTATTTTTGTTGATAGATGTATCTCCGGGCATAGGATTTTGTGCTGTGTAAACTTATGAATTGTTCACTCTATCTGTGTTAGTTTGAAGAATAAAAAATATTTTGTTTTCTTTTTGTTGTATTTTTGGCTTCCTTTTTCACGCGTGTTTTCATATTCACTTAGTTGTGTAAACATCGTGATGTGTGTGTAGCCCTATGGGTATTAAAATGTATATATGATTGTGTAGACATTCGAGTGTATGCGTAATTAATCAATTCGTGTATTTTATGTTTTGTTCCATTTGTATTTTATAATTTGTAAACTTTCCGATGTTGATTATGTATGTGTGTTTCGCACATGTTTCACTGAGACATCATGCATAGGAGAAACTGTTGTTTGCATGGCAGAAAAAATATAGTTTTTGTGATTATCCTCGTGAAAAGGCCGCTTCCTTCAAATCTTCCACAGGTTCCTTTATTATTATTATTATTATTATTATTATTATTATTATTATTTTTGTTCTTTCTTCAAATTTTCTTCCATTTCTCGCCGAGTGTTTTCCGTACACCTAGGGCAGAGAAACTCGTTGTATGCATTCCCAGTTTACACACGCAAATTCACAGGTAAAACATGTATTTAAGAAAAACAAAATCATGAATAGATGTTGTTTTCACAGCGATAATGCTCGTCTCAGTATATGAGTCGTTCCAGTTAGCACGATTTTTTGCACTTCCTGTAGGGATGATATCATTTTCAAATAGGTTTCAGTACCTTTTTTTATCATTCCTAGAGATCCTACAATCACTGGTATGGTAGTCGCCTTGAGGTGCCACATTTTTTCAATTTCTATTAGCAAGTCTTTATATTTACTGATCTTGTCAAATTCTTTCGCCGCTATATTATGATCAGAGGGAATACTCATGTCAATTAATAAACACGTCTTCTTTGTCTGATCTTTTATAATATTATTATTATTATTATTATTATTATTATTATTATTATTATTATTATTATTATTATTCAGTAGTTTTATTTTTATAACGTGCTTTCACTTCACTACCGAGCGCAGCTCTGTGCGCCTTGGGTATGTGCTGTGGTTTGCTGTGGTGCTCTTATGTTTACTGTATTGAAAGTGTTTTGCGTAGAATGTGTGCAGTACCCAGTAGTGCAATTTTCTGTATGTTATATATATTTGTAAGTCCTGGTGTTTATTATTATCATTATTATTATTATTATTATTATTATTATGATAATAATTATTATTATTATCATTGTTATTATTACTATTATTATTACTATTAAAGACACTCAGTTCAAGGAATAGTTAGTGCACCGGGAAAAATATTTTGTGATATGTCGCCCCTATGTACGTTCTGAGTTCAAATTCTGCCGAGGTCAACCTTGGCTTTCAGACTTTCGGGGGGATGGAGAAAACATTTAAATACCAGTGAAACACTGAGATCTATGTAGTCGACTATACGCCTCCCTCAAAATTTCAGACACTGTGCATTTAGTCTTGCATACGTAGCGGGTTTACTACCTGCAGCCTACGGTACCATGCAATTCGTTCTTTTCAGCTAATACTTTCCAGATTATTCTGGCCACGCCAAGGATGCAAAAATTTTGTAACAGTTCTATTGGGCACTCGATTTCAATTTCTTTTATATTCCTCTTGATGCTTTCTGATATTATCCCCCAAGGACCCAACAATAATTGTCACTATCTTCATTTTCTTCATTTCCATAGCCAACTATTTCATACTTAATAGGGTTGTATCTTTCTTTCTCTCTCGCTCTCTCTCTCTCTCTCTCTCTCTCTCTCTCTCTCTATATATATATATATATATATATATATATATATATATATATATATATATATATATATATATATATATATGTATATATTCTGTTGCAGATGCGGCACAGCGGAGACAATTGCTCATTCCTAAAGTTGACCCTCCAGTTCGTGAGTGGTCTAGGAGTTCATAATGAGACAAAAGAGCGGGTGTATTATCCGAAATGTAGACCATTTTATATCCATCACGGCTGATCCTACCAATTGGTTTCACGCTAGGAGTACAATGGAGTGTTACGTAAAAAATCAGATTATATACCCTTTCGCTCATGAGAGTTATGCGATATGGAAGGGAGTATGGCGACTGATCTCTATTTTCGAAGGTGAATTGACATGTTCAGTTTGCAGTTACTGTGAAATAGATGGTGAAACGGAGCCGGCAAATTGTTTGACTAATGCATACACCAATACACCCATGTACACACACGCATGTTCTAATAGACTCTCTCTCACCAACTCCAACATATACCCCCACATATATAGACCCCACGCACACACATTACACACCACACGTTAGCATATATCCCCCTTGATCTAAAGCAATAAGAAAAGAATAAAGACTACCGAACAAAATACCTGGAAAATATTATACATATGACACCACTACATATGTTACATGCCATATCCCCACAGGAGCACTACACTTAATAACACACAGGCTTTCCACAAATACTTCAAGTTGAGAGCAGTCACCATATTCCTTTACATATCGTCTAACTCTGATGAGCGTAGGATTTTATAATCGGATTGTTAACTAACACTCCATTGTATTCCTAGCCTAGCACGAAACCAATTGTTAAGATCAACCGTGATGGATATATATATTACAGTACATTACGAATATTATATATATATTAAATTATAAATTTTAAACACCATTTGTCTTCTTTATATATCTTCGCAGCAGATACGACCAGCTTTGAGTCTGATGTACAGTCAAAATTGAATTTCGTACTTATATATATCTATATGTACAGTATACGAGCAGCACATAATATGTTCATGGTTGATTTACCTCACTGTGAACCTTGTGTCATTGCACCTATCAATTTCTGTCACTCTAGTGTTGATGTGTTCTAGATTCTAATAAATCATAAAACAAATATAAATATATAGGCGTAGGAGTGGCTGTGTGGTAAGTAGCTTGCTTACCAACCACATTGTTCCGGGTTCAGTCCCACTGTGTGGCATCTTGGGCAAGTGTCCTCTACTATAGCCTCGGGCCGAGCAAAGCCTTGTGAGTGGATTTGGTAGATGGAAACTGAAAGAAGTCCGTCGTATATATGTATATATGTATGTGTATATGTATTTGTGTGTCTGTGCTTGTCGCCCAAACATCGCTTGACAACCGATGCTGGTGCGTTTACATTCCCGTAACATAGCGGTTCGGCAAAAGAGACCGATAGAATAAGTACTAGGCTTCCAAAGAATAAATCCTGGGGTCGATTTGCTCAACTAAAGGCGGTGCTTCAGCATGGCCACAGTCAAAAGACTGAAACAAGTAAAAGAGTAAAGACAGAGAAAATATATATAGAGAGAGAGATACACAAATCGACAGATAGATGAATATAGATATATGGATAGATAGATAGATAGATAGATAGATAGATAGATAGATAGATAAATGTTTTTGTCAGTTCATATATATGTGTGTGTGTGTAGCGTTCATCGTGTGTCATTCCCATACCAATCTCTGTATATGCACTTGTACGAACGTGTGTGTGTATATATATATATTTACAAACAAACATATATATATGTATATATATATATATATATATATATATATATATATATATATATATATATATAGATACACACACACACACACACACACACATATATATATATATATATATATATATATTTATATATATATATATATATAGGTAGATAGATAGATAGATACATACATACATACATACATACATACATACATACATACATATATGTATGTGTGTGTGGGTATGTGTATGTGTGCATATATATATTCATACTGAGAGAGATAGGGGAAATGAAGTTTACGCGTGTTTGTGTAAGTGAATTTATGTATTATGTTGTATCTCTGTGTGCAGCATTGTTAATGTGCATTAACATACATTTATATAGTTTCTGGTAACGTTTCTTTTGTCACGTTAAAACATCTATGCATCTAATTGGATGCTGAACTAAGTTTTATCTCAAATACACGAGCTTCTTTAATTTGGTTTATGGTAGATACACAAATACCTCAATTTGCTATTGCAATGTTTATCCATATTTTATATCTGTATAAAAATCTCCGGTTGAAAATGCGACATATACTATCAAGAGAATAAATAAAATTGTTATCGAATTACAGAAACGGCAGTTCTAAGAAAACTTAATTTGAATTAGCTACAAAAGTCATAAAGGAAATAGTGCAAATTTGCTATGATCAGTGTTCAAAAACGAACAAACTATTTCATGATTTATCGAATATTTTCAAAGCAAGAGAAAGTCAAGGAACATATTTATGTGAACTCATCAAAATAATTAAAGATTCAGTATGTAAGTCTATTGATTATAAATGAGATTGTTTTCAGATAATTTACAATATTACACAATATATATATTATACAAGATGTGTATATATGTGTGTGTGTTTGTGTGTCTGTGTGTTTGTGGGTCTGTGTGTGTGTGTGTGTCTTTGTCTGTGTAGCGAGAGTGATGTGATGTACAGAAATTGAATATTGAGAAAAAAGTCGTCAGAATTTTGGAAAAAAGATCTTATTTCGTTATTATTATTTGCGCTTCCGTTCCTTTCCCGAACTTGTCACATAAAATTTTGTGAATGTACAAACCGCTTCTTCATTTATATAAAACAGATGTTTGGGGGTTGTTGTTTAGAAGAGAACCTTGTTTTTGTTTTTTGGGGTGAGGTTCCATGACATAAAGAGAGAAAGGCAGAGAAATGAGAAAGCAATAGATGAGTGATTGTTTATTTTGCACGAATTCCGGGTCTACAGCGGAAAGAAAATTTATCTAATGATTTAATCCGGAATTGCTATGTTATTTGAAATTAATTTCAAATTGCATGTCAGTCTCAATGAATTTGCTCTGTCCAATAAGCAGGTTTTTAAGGCACTAAAAATCATCTAAAGAAGCACATTTCCAGAATATAATACAACTGGAAAGGTCAGCTCTCCTTCTAAAAGAATTAAATATATTTATGCACAAACACATCGAACCTATAGAGGAAGTAGTCATCAAAATAATTACGATGGATGAAGACAACATCTATAAATATAAAGCTATTAAAATAAGTGTTGTATCTTACCAAATCATTATTATAATAGGTGCTATAAATTTAAAATTCTAATAATGATTAGTGAAATAAACAAAAGGGGAAAGACACTACACTTTACGTAATTGCAAATATCCAAGTAGGAATGTACATGCATCTGAATGATTCTGAAATATAGGAATGATAAGAAGATTTAGAAATTCATGTCTTACAAACTTTACAAATATATCTTTCCGAAACGAAATTTTTATTTGAAACATATATCATGGTTGTTGTAGCAAATTGAGCAAGTACGATAGATGAAGTTGGTCAGAATCTTAGCAGCGATAATAATTGATGTTGGGAGAAGGGACTTCATCTAATTTTATTTTGCAAGTAAATTTATGAATTTTAGTAAAGCCAACTTATGTAATGAACCCTGCTGAAACGCCAGTGGCATTATTTTTGGGGTTGTACATTTGTGTTTATCATATTTACTCTAGAGTATACAGTGATTATTGTTATTTATGTACATCATCTCTGAATCTGTCATATTCTCTCTATAGATTTCAGGAGGAATTTCTTTTTGATTTTCAAATGCATTTTAGACATATTCTCTTGCTAGGAGAACGTTGATAACTACACCTAACTATGTATTTGCATTAAGGTACCGTTAAATCACAGTGCAATAGAGAACGTGAAAGGACACCCACTAAAATTGTTTTTAAAAGGAGTCGTTCAGGAGACATCCGATATACGAGGTCGGATCAATAAGTATCCGGACTGTTGCCATAGTAACACAGTTAAGGAATGTAGAGTAAAGCTGCTTGGCACAAGTTCACGTTGATCTCTGCTGTGCTTGCACACTATGTTTTAACATTTTGGCTCACATCCGCTGTTTGCAGGAGTGCTTGGAAGGAACGTGTGTAGCGTGTGATCGTCGCATTGACCATGACAGAGAAAGTTCTCATGGTAATACCTGCTCAAAGGCCAACGCAAATTGCAAAAAGTATATGCAGAGGAATGTACGAGTCGTACACAAGTGTACGAGTGGGTTCGACGTTTCGAAGATGGCCGAAAACATGTCGACATTGACGAACGTTATGGGAAACCCGCAACCTGCAGTACTGAGAAAAACATCGCAGATGTGTGTGCAGTTGTGAGGAAAAATTGTAGAATCCCCATCCGTGAGTTATCAGAGAATGTGCAGATTTGTTACGGTTCAGGCCAGTCCATTATCATTCAAGATTTGGGTATGAGACGCATGTCTGCGAAATTTGTGCCAAAACGGGTTTCAGCTGACCAAAAAGACACTCTCCTTGACTATGTTCAGAACAATGAAAACTCTTCGAAAACTTTGCGTAAGCCTCTGGGCAGGTATCACAAAGCTTTTGGCAAAATTTGCTCTAGATTCTCTGCTCAACTTTCTCTGTCATGATCAATGAAACGTTCACACGTACACACCTTTCCTTCAAGCACTGCTGTAAACAGCAGAAGTGAGCTAGAACGTTAAAACTTAGGGCACACGCACTGCACACTCGACGGTCAATTTGCGTGCTTTAATTTCGTTACTATGGCAGCAGTCCGGATACTTATTGATCAGATTACGTAAAACATCTTAGCAAAGAATAGACTATCAGCAATGGAATCATTATAAACAATAATACCATAGATATGCAACCTTGTTTTATTGAACAAATATCAATTAAAATATTTTAACTGCGAAGAATATACGGTCACATATATTGTTGCATTTTGAAAACGCTTCTATACGTGCTCACCTGGTGTTGGAACGTGTTGGCACATTAAACTGTATGTCTGTCGGCAGATAACAAATGACTAATTTCCTATCTTATCATTTTGGTTACCTATCAAATATAGGAGTATTGTAGGCTGGAAAAATATCGATACGATGTTGAATATCGTTCATTATATAGTGTTTCTTTGCTATATTTCAATCGTTGTAACAATCAAAACTCGTCCAATTACAACTTTTAGATATTACACCGATTCTCAACGGCTCCATGTTTTACCCTAAATGAAGCTTGCATATTTTGTTTAGATATTGTTCGTGGTTATATCAGGATAACTGATAAATAGGGTGACAGAGCGGCAGACACACGGACAAATAGATAGATAGATAGATAGATAGATAGATAGATAGATAGATAGGTTTCTTTATTAGCCACACAGGGCTCAACACAGAGGGGACAAAATACAAATGTAGAGTTTTTTTCTTTTCGAGGGGGGCGAAAACAAAGCAGAACAAAAAACAAAAGTGGGGACAACGATGAAGAAAAAAAACCATCGCAAAACGTTTGGGGTTTTACAAAAAATACGAAATAATACAGAAAATTCCCAATAAATGGGGAGGTTATCCGTGGAAAGAAAAACCTACGAAAAGAACACGGTAACCTCGGTCTTTAGTGTCACAGTTTGTTAAATAAAATTTTTTTTATTTATGCAAGAAACGTAAGTATCTCTCTGTTTACAAAATTTTAAAACGTTTTATAGAATTATGGTCAAGGTGGCTTCGTCATTTATACGTGCCATTCTTGCTACATGTATCCATCTTTTTTCGAAACATTTGCTAGACAACACTTGCCTCTCTACTCTCACCTTCCTTTTCAAGTGATACTTGAAAATGTTGATGAGAGATTGACCAGAGAGGAAAGTATTTGTCTCTAATCCTTTCAGACGCGTCCACCAGATGCATTCTTTCGCCATAGCCACAAGTACGATAAATACAGCTCTTCCTTCCCGTTTAAAGGAAGGCGGCGTGACGATATTGACGATAGACTCGGTTGATAAACCGACTCGTCCCACACGCGACAGCAGTCGTTCGACATAAGCCCACAGCTCCGAAATGGTTGGACACTGCACGAGTGCGTGCAGAACGGTTTCATCGCTCTGACCGCATCTCGGGCAGGTCGGCCCCGCATTTCGCGAGCCGTGTCTATAGAGCTTATCCCGAACGGGTAGCGCCTCTCGGTAATACTGGCAGGCCAGGGATCTCTGGAAGTTGTCCATAGGTCCCGGCCCGAAAGTCGTCCTGAACAGGCGGGTCAGGTATTCCTCGTCGACGCCCAGGTTCGCCCCGAGATCGTCGTCGTACCTGCCCTCCACTAATCCCCTATAGAATGACTTCGTTGTGATGCAGCCGCTCAAGGTCGACTCGGGACGGCAAAGTTGTTGCAGAGCAACGCGACACTCGCGGTGCCATTCGCCATTCCTCGGCCTCTTTTTGATCCACGACTGCAGCTTGGTCATGGAGACGAGCTGCGGGAAAGCGCGTCGCACAAACGGCGACCACACCTGCTCACCGTCGTCTACGTAGAGCCGGAGATGTCGCAGTCTCATCGCATGTCTGCGCATCATCAACCACGGCATGCCCAGCCCTCCTTTCAGCGGATGTTGGCAACAAACGGATTGCCTCACCATCGGAACGCTTCCTTTCCACAAAAAGCGGAAGAGGATGCGCTCCATTTCGGTGATGGCGCGATCGGGACAAGGCACGACGGTCAGGCGGTATTCGATGACGGACGCGATGTACGCGTTCGCCACCTCCGCCCGACCTTTTAGGGACAGCTTCCTCTCGGACCATTGCCGGCAGAGAGTGGCCACCCTACTCGTTATCTCGTCCCAGTTCTTCTCCGTTTGCAGGTCCGGACCGAACCAGACTCCGAGCAACTTGACCGGACCGTCCGTCCAGCGTCCCACTACTGAGGCGCTGCCGGACGGTATGGGCTTGCTTCTCCAGGTGCCGAGCAGCAAGCCCACCGACTTATCCCGGTTGATTTTCGCTCCCGTTACCGCTTCGTAGTCTTTCAGCGTCTCGCCGACAAGTTCGATGTGCTCGTGGCTAGACGCTATGACGGTAACGTCGTCCGCGTATGCCGACACGCTCGTCCCGCACCCCAGTTCTCGCAGGATGCCCCTCAGCGTCGCCAGCTTCCGCAGTAGTGGCTCGAGAGTCAATACGTACAGGAGCGGCGACAGGGGGCATCCCTGACGAACCGAACGTGCAATGTCGAAGGGTCCCGATAGACGTCCATTGACGCGAACATCCGAACGGATGCCTGTGTACAAGGCAGCCATCCAGGAGCGGAAAACGGGACCGAAGCCGGCCGCTTCCAGGACGGCCTCCAAGTATCGAAGGTCTACCCTATCGAAAGCTTTGGATTGATCCAAATTGATCAGGGCCCCACCCATGCCAGGTTACTTAACTACCCTCACTATGATGTAGCGCATCAGATGGAGGTTGTCATGGATGCTCCGGCCCGGCACGGCGCACGTCTGCTCCGTGCCGACCAGTTTCTTGATGACAAGCGCCAACCGCTTGGCTAACACCTTGGCCAAAATTTTCATGTCTGCATTGAGCAGAGTGATGGGCCTAAAGTTATCTATGGCGCCCCCCTTGTTTGGATCTTTCTTCGGCAGCGTTACCGCTCCTCGGCTCACAAAACCGGGAATGCTCCTGTTCTGCTGCCAGTTGCAGTACACGGCCGCCAAGACGTCTCCAAACAAGTCTGGCATACAGTTGTAAATCTCGTAGGGAAGACCATCCAAACCCGGAGATTTGTCCGTCGAGCAACCCGCCATCGCGTCCCTCACCTCCTCCGCCGTGATGACCCCTTCGCAGCACTCCGCCTCTCTTGCCGAGAGTCGTGGCAAGCTGTGCAGGTAGGCACTAAAGTCCACCCTGCCTTCTCGCTCGCCACTCCTCCCGAAAAGTCGGGCAAAATGCCGCTGAAACGCCTCGCACATCTTGCTCGGCTCGAGCAATTCGCGCCCCTGTTCGTCTACCAGAGACCGGGTGGTGGCTCTGTTACCCCGCTGCGCCTCCGCCACCCGGGCCTCTCGTGCGGCTCCAACACCTTCATTCCTCAGAGCACGCATCCTTGCCCTGACAGCACACCCTTCGTGTTTAGCATTGAAGTGTTGGTCGAGGGCCAACCTCGCCGCTAAAACGTCGGATGCGATGCCACTTCGCAATGCCTCTTCTAACTTTATCACTAGTCCCCCCTCTACTCTGTTCCTCTCTACAGCTAGTGCCCTGCTATACCTTATTGCTTCCGCCCTTACTGCTCTTTTGAGGGCAAACCACCATTTGTTGTTGACGATGGCTCCCGTCAAAGCCCTCTTTACTAACGTGCTAATTCGGTCTCTGAAAACCTGTCTCGACGGGAAAGACGCGTTTAGTTTCCAGTAACCGGGACCCTGCCTATGTGCCTTATCTAAGTCTAGCGTACACGTCACAAGTTTGTGATCCGTGTAGCTGACTATGTGGAACTGTGGACATCCTAAACTATCTCTATCTCTTGTCCTGCACACTATCCTATCTAGATACGAACTCGACGACCCCATGCGGTTGCTCCAAGTCCACGTTGGCACATTTGGGTAGTCGAGTCGGTACCTGTCAGACAACTGGAAGCGTCTGAGCAGGTCTCTGAGGCCTTTGCATCCCCTTCTAGTTTTGTCACTCCCCACGTAGTCTAGATGCGTGTCCAAGGTAGTATTCCAATCCCCCACTAACAGTAAGGGACGAGACGTTCCCAGGAATACTTCTAGACGTCGAAAGTAGTCCGACCGACCTGTTAAAGGAGGCACATAAACTGCCAGCAACCGAAAAGCGCCTCCATCGCTGCCGTCCACATCTAGGACAACCAGTCTACCCTCCGGGTCCGTAAATATCGTCTTTACTTGGAGATCCAGACTCTTGCGAAACAGAACCGCCGTGCCACTACCGCCCATCCGCGGCAGACAGGGAGAAAAATAAATGTTAAACTGTCCGCCAAACATGGACTTTAGGGCCCGCGGCTCATGAAGTCTGGTCTCACTAATGGCTATGATATCCAAATTGTGTGCCTTGATGTCATTTAAGAGGTACCTTTGATTCCAAGGCGACTCCAAGCCACGCACATTCACACAACCAATATTCACCATGATTCTATTTATACGTGTGCGTTAAAGCACAAAACAAAAGAACAGATTGTTACTTACCGTTAGAAAGTTTTGTTTCCCCCTTGGATTTTTCACCAAGGAGGCAATTGTACAATTTCTTGCACAAATATTTCTGGAATCCCCCTACCGAGTTGGGGTAGAGGAATTTTATTGTGTTGTGTAATGCTGGTGTTACATGAATAATTTTAATGCGTTTTGGCGGTGTTGTACGTGGGTGGTTGTTTGTTTTGATATCGTTATTTGTGATGTTTGTTTTAGAGTTGATGTAATTCATCAACTCTGTGTTTGTACTGTCTATTGCTGTTAGCATTGTTTTTTTTTATATTACTATTGGCGTTAGTAGTATTTTCGGGAGATGTGAATCTCCCTGCTTTGTTTGTGTTTGTATTTTGTTTTGTTTTCTTCTTACTGCGATTCCTCTTTCCTTTCGTAGCTATTTTCCACTCCTCCCCACTCTCTTCATCGGATGATGGGAGTTCTGAGGAGTCAGAAAGAGGTAACGGCAAATTTTGTGCGTCTGTGTGTGTTTCTGTGAGTGTTTGTGTTGCTGTTTTTATTGATGTTGGCTGCTTGTTATTTGTGTGTGGTGTATGTGATATGGGGGAGGGAGAGGCAGTCTTGGAATTTTCTTTTTTTTTCTTCTGTTTTTGCAGTTTCTGTTGTCTTTTCTGTTGTGGTTATTGCTGATATTTCTGTTGTTGTTTTTTGTGTTGCTGGTGGTGTTGGTAGTAAGGTTTTTCTGTTGGGGGTATTTGGTAGTTGCTTCTGTTGTTGTTGTTGTTGTTGTTGTTGTTTTTGTTTAGCGACCAGAGGGCAGTCCTTTTTCAGATGTGCTTCGCTGTTGCATAGGTAACAGCGAGGTCGCCTGCCCTCTACCACCACATACAGCTTGTGGTCCTCTGCCAATCTAATGTTTGGAGGAATTTTCTGTGAAGCCTCCTCCGTAATGTGGAGAAGGATTTCCAGATTTTTCCCTCCCCAGTTCTTTTCCTCTCCGACCGTAATCTCCAAAATATTTGCCTCCTCCATTTCCAGGCATACGGCCGATATCAGCCATTGGGTGTCCACCTCCGATGGCACATTTTTTATTATAACTTTGGTCACTCTCTGTCCTAGATAATTCGGTATCATCACCAAGTCATCTGTGCGGAGAGAGAGTGTCGAAAATTGTTTAGCTAAATTTTCATCCAGAAATCTCACCTGCACCGTCCCGAATTTTCTTCCCCAGGTGACATGATTTTGATAAGGCCACATTTTTCTAAGACAAACTTCAATTTTATCTGTGCTAACATTTTCTACACGTCTGGTTTTTGTGTTTACCAGTTTATAAATAATGCACTTTTTGTTTTTCATTTCTATAATATCTTTTGGTATGTTTATTCTGACATCATCTCCTTCTTTCGTAAGAAGGGATTTTGTGTCTTTTATTTGTTTTTGTGTGAATGTCACTATTGTTCTTTTTTTCCTTTAGAGCATTTGCGAAATTTGTTTTTGTTGTGCTGGCGGACATGTTCTTCTGAATATTTTTGTTTATGTTGGTGTATGTACTGCCTGGTTCAAAGGTGGTGGTAGTGGCAGCAGAGTTTGTTGAACAGGTGGTGGTGTCGGTGCTGACGGCCGATAAATTTGCGTCCTTGCTGTTGTTGTTGTTGTTGTTGTTGTTGTTGTTGTTGTTGTTGTTGTTGTTGTTGTTGTCGTTGTTGTTGGTGGTGGTGGTTGTGATGATTGCGTCAGCAGCAATGGTGCTTACGTCAGAGACATTTGTGACGGTTTTTACGCATGGTTTTGTAACCTTGGTTACAGTTTTGTTTTTGTTGTTGGTGTTGGTGGTGGTGACAGGGCTGTTAACAGTATCCATGACGTTGACAGCTTTGACTTTAGAATCTGTTGCTTCATTCTTTTTTTCGATGTCTGTTGTTGTTTTGGTGTGTGTGCGCGTGCATGACTTATTTTTTTGTTCTCCTAGCGTCTCAAGTCTAGGAAAATGTTCGTTCATCAATGTTTCTGTCCAGCGTTCTATGACTGTTTCTCGACATTTTTCAATGTCGAGAAGAAAATATATAATTTTAAAAAGGTTGAAACTGCCCCTAAGGGCCAATTCCTACCTTGAAAACACAATAAAAAGAAAGTTGGGTGCTTCACACACCTTATATACAAAAATTCCAACAAAATGTGGACAATAAAAGGTCAAATAAACATTTACCTCTGCAGCCGATGTGACAGCACGTCCGTGAAAAGAGATAGATAGATAGATAGATAGATAGATAGATAGATAGATAGATAGATAGATAGATAGATATTCCAAAAATGTTCCCTTCTATTATGAGTTCAGTACTCAAATAGCTTAAGAACATTATGGTGAATCTCTTCTGTAGTTCGTGTTGTCGGTGATAAGCACTCTTTGTGTTGATATCCAGTTACATGTCACTCAATGCCATGGTGGAGTTCCGTTTACAAGTAGAAATCCCCCGATATTTTAGCGAATCGATGTGCCGGTTTCCCATTTTATACCAATTATTTCAACATTAAAAGCGGCATACGGCGTAGTGGTAAAGAGCGCGGGCTACTAACCCTCAGATTCCGAGTTCGAATCCAGGCAGTGACCTGAGTAATAATAATAATAATACTAAACTAATAATAATGATAATAATAATAATAATAATAATAACAACAACATCGAAAATTATTTAAATATTGTACATAATTCTTCATCTCTTAAATATAGAACAGTATGATTTAGCAGAGCAAATCCTTATTATAAGCGTTTGTGACATAAAACATGTAAAAACTACCGAAATAACATGAAATATGGAAAGAGTGCCCAAATTTACATGTTTATAGTTCGTCCCACAATGCGTCAGCGAATTAATTAATTATAGGAAGATGAAAATGAACAGTCAATAGAGAGGAAAAGGTTTATGAATAAGCGTTAAATATCTCAGGTACCATTTCCGGTTAGTACGTCGTGCAGTTTACACTCTAATTTTGGAGGAATAATCTGTGGTTTTACAATAAGGATACCAAGTATTCCGATAAACGGAAAGCAAGTTACCATTATTAAACTTGGCTGCCAACATTTGTGTGTTTTTCTTGTGTGCTTGAACAAAACGTGCTACGAGTCAAGATCATTGTTAAGATGCTGCAATTGTCTCTGGAATTCAGTTCAGCGTGCGATTTGGTATACTTTTGCAAAGAAATTTGGTATAAGATTGGGCAACTGATTTATTTATTTATTTATGTGTTTCTACTGATCTTTTTAAAGACAATTAACATAATTTTGAGAGAAGTCAAACTAATGGGGTAGATTGCCATTGCGTTTAAAGAGCTCACTGGTCAGTAGGCCTGTTAGAATTATTGTTCGCCGGCTACATGGTGAATTTCCACATCCTAATTTGGATCAGATATATTCAGAACATGATAATTGACATTTTTTTTATTGTATGTTAAAAATATGAACAAACTAAAGTTATATACAGCGATATGGCTAACACTATTTGCAAATGAAAAGTTCGATTGTAAAAGTCGAAATAATCGACAGTTATGATTACAGCTTCTTATTCATTTATTTTATAAATAGATTCAGGTATTTTCAAATTATTTATTGTAAAATTGTTAACATTTCTTGTTTATTTTACATCAGCGCTCTTCAAAGGAAATTTTTGATTTGTGTGTGTTCGTGTGTGTATGTGTGTGTGTGTGTGTGTGTGTGTGTGTGTGTGTGTGAGTGTGTCTGTGTGTCTGTGTGTGTGTGTGAGTGTGTGTGTGTGTGTGTGTGTGTGAGAGAGAGAGAGAGTGTCTGTGTGTGTGTGTGTTTCTATGAATGCTATATCGGTTTATTGTTCTGCTTTGAACAAAACAATAATTATTATATTTTATTGTATGCCTGGACAAATGTATGCGAGTTGAAAACATTGAAGCAAATTGCAATAAGAATACCTGCTCGCAAGTAATCAGAATAACAAAAGGTATTTCAGGCATGATCTCACACAATTTCAAATTATCGTTTATATACTGAATCTTCAAAAGAGAATTTTAGATTATTCTGACATTTCTTGTATATATGTTTTCTCAGTTGTTTATATATTTGAAAGAATTAATGAGAAAGAACTTACTATTATATAATTGAGCTCCCTCTCTCTTATTTAGGCTTAAGTGATGACGGGGAGATGCATTTTCATCATTTCCATAATCTCGAACAAAATAATAATGTATTTGATTGAATGGTATGCATTATGTATTACCTAAACTTGGTATAAAACTAATTATTATATCCATTCATAAAATAAGGCTTTATATAGATACTTTTATCTCATAGGAAACATTATATTAAACCTGTTGAGCACTCTTTCGATAATCGACAATGTGAAATTCATTGCAGTAATATTTTGGTTAAACATAGGCGAGGTAAAATCAGACGGACATACTCAAGACATTGACAACCGAAATATTTTAAGTTTTTCCATGGGTGCAAGGATAGGTTTTGAACAGATAAACTTATTTTAAACAGATAAACCAGTTTCTAGATAGCTTTACAACACATTGTTGTAAAACTACTGATAAAACTAGCTAGGTATGGAACTTTTTCACTGTTGTGCATGTTATCAATACGAAATTAAGGAATTACACAGTAGACAATGCCCTAGAAAAATTCAGCACGATTTCCTCTCTATGCAGGCTGCAGAAGTCATCAGTCGTGAAGCTGACACCATCATTTTGATGAAAATCACCGATTTTGTCCTATGCATTTCGTATTGCAATGACTCGTAACAGCGTTTGCCATTTTATGGCTTATTCAACGTATTTATTTTACCTTTGCTCTTATACTGATAACTGACTTTCAACTTGTTATTCTATGTGAAACACTTTGCCGAATGTGTATTAAAAATGCATATTTTCATGGCTTTCTGGACGAATTTCTCAGGGAAAGCACTTACGTTCATTCAAGCGACACGGATGGTTTCAACCAAGAATATCCAACTATTTTGTACATCAAATTCTACGATATTGAACATCAGCCTTTCATCTCAATGTCGAATGACTCTGAACTGATTATTGATATATCGATCAATCGGTATCTCTTTCTCTCTCTCTCTCTCTCTCTCTCTCTCTATATATATATATATATATATATATATATATATATATATATATATATATATATATATATGCATATATATAGACGTACATATGCATGTGTATACATATATATATGTAGGTAGTTATGCATTTATATGCGTGTGGATGTGTGTGGATGTGTGTGTGTGTGTCTGTGTGTTTGGGTGCGCGTGTGTGTTTTCTGTATACATGAACATAAATATGTATGCATTGCTATGTAATCATCGGCCGCGGCAAGTGCTTGAGAGTGAAGCTAGAGGGGAACTACTGCGCAAGAATCATGTACTTTACAGTGACGCCCCTGTCAGCTTAAACACAGAGGACTAACATACGTCAGAAAGGTTACGCATGAATACGTTTCTCGTAAGATTGATAAGGAGAATAATATAAACATGAAATGTAGCACCTCTTTTTCGCGTGACATTCCATCACACCTTGAAAGAAACGATTGTGAAGTGAAAAAAAAAAGAAAAGAAAAGAGAACGGATATAAGTGCGAAGTATCTAGTAAATAAAAGAGTGAATGAGAACTCTCAAGATGCATCAATTACTGTCGATTTTGGTTATAACATATGGGATTAGCACCTGTCGCAAACTATCATCAAGTTAATATCTTCCATTGCAATATGATGTGCTGAAAATATATAGAATGATACACACAGAAAACACTTTCTGGCATAAAAATAGACATTACATATGTTATTTTATACATAAATATTGGCAGCAACAAATTATATAAAAAATTAACAACGAATTCTGCACCAAGTGTTTACATTCATTGTCTGTTATATATATATATATATATATATATATATATATATATATATATATTCTCTTTTACTCTTTTACTTGTTTCAGTCTTTTTGACTGTGGCCATGCTGGAGCACCGCCTTTAGTCGAGCAAATCGACTCCAGGACTTATTCTTTGGAAGCCTAGTACTTATTCTTTCGGTTTCTTTTGCCGAACCGCTAAGTTTCGGGGACATTAACACACCAGCATCGGTTGTCAAGCGATGTTAGGGGGACAAACACAGACATACAAACACATACACACATACATATATATATATATACATATATACGGCAAGCTTCTTTCAGTTTCCGTCTACCAAATCCACTCACAAGGCATTGGTCGGCCCGAGGCTATAGTAGAAGGCACTTGCCCAAGATGCCACGCAGTGGGACTGAACCCGGGACCATGTGGTTTGTAAGCAAGCTACTTACCACACAGCCACTCCTACGCCTATATATATATATTTATATATATATATATATATATATATATATATATATATATATATATATATATATATATATATATATATATATATATATATATATATATATATATATATATATATATATATATATATATATATATATATATATATATATATATATATATATATACATATATATATATATATATATATATATATATTTGGGACGTGGTGGATGTATACACATCTACCATATAGTTTAAAATAACACATGTTACTCCCGGTAACGTACGCAGAATGACTGCTTTTAAAATGTTTTCTGGATGGATTCTTCGCAGTACATAAACGCACATACAATAACGGTGTCTACGATGTTGTTGCTATTTGTGTTGTTGCTGAGGCCATCTGAATCGTCTTTCTCCTTATGTTCCAACGAATCTTTGTGAATGCTTTTCTATCTCCAGTTTAGACACGGATCTCTGGCTGGAAACCAAGAACAGTAAGGTCCAGATCTTTCATTGCCATTATGCCAAACTTATGGCCTCTAAATACCTTGCCCACAAGAACACAACTATTGTGGACAACGGCAAATTCAATGTTCCTATAGCAGACTCGGCGAGAGTGAGGAAGAAGGTGTCTCGTATGTGTGACCCTACTGAAGTGGAAAGTCATGCAACACTTCATCCATCACATCCAATTCTCTGGGTACAACCAAAGGGTCAGGATTAGAATGTACAAAGGAACCATGTCTAAGTACAATGCCATCTTAGAGAGGGATCTGCCCGTTATACAGGAGCAAAGCAAATCTTGTAACAGCACAGAAAGGACCAGAAAAAAGATAAATAAAGCCAACCCATGTTATGATACCAAAAATACCAAAGTGTCATGTTCGTTGATGCTACCCTTGGCAGCGAAGTAGCTTGCCTTTGTAGAAAGACCAGTGTACGGATTAAAGTAGTAGAAAGGCATGTTGCCCCGATAAAATCCCTGAGTTGTAGAACTTATCTCTGCGATAGGTCACCATGTACAGAGACAATCGTATTGTATGTAGAATGAAAACACAGGTTTAATGTAAGGTTAAGAATATAGTCTACAGCTTACGATGTAGTGAAGGACAGTGCAGTAACATGGCATCTACTTACATTGAATAAACTGCATAGTTGAGCGTATAGATGAACACTGACGAGGACTCAAAGAAGAGAAAGAGTCATCTGTGCTCTACCAAAATGCTCAAGCAGAACATAGAGGCTCGGTTAATAGCATAGACGTATTACCAACGCATAGAACAGACATGACACTTAGACAGATACCAGAGGCTACACACATAGCCTCAACAGAAAACACGAATAGAACTATTACAGCCACCTCTACACATAATAAGACGACTAAAGACAGAAGAGAGAGAAAAACCAAAATACAAACTGTGTAATGAACATACAATAGACAAATATGAACATACCTATGATAAATAAAAGAAATAGAGATAGATAAAAAAATGTATAAAGGGCACGAATATAAACAACATATGAAGCAAACACACAAACATGCACACGCCCACACACACAAACATACACACACACACACACACACACACACACACAAACATAGACATGTTCACCCACCCATACAGAAACACAGACGCATATAATGATACACATCACAGAACAGAATAGAAAAGCGGAGCAAGGACACACACGAAGATGGAAAATGTCACTGAAGAGGTCACAGATTGGTGACGAAAGATTTCCGGACAATCAACATGAGTTACAATAAGAACAGTAATAAATGAATGAAAAACGAATACATAAGAAGAAAAGATGATCATCCCGAATACAGCATTTGTTTTTGCTACTTTATTCAATGTCTTCTTGCTCTACATGTAATTTGCCATGAGTCTCTGGAGTTTAACCCAAGTGACTTTAGAGATAATTGACATCGCTGCCCATTTTAAAGCTTATAGATATTGATTCGCATGTTGTCTGCTAAGGGAATTTGTCTTTCTTGCATGGAGAGAGAGAGCTTGTAATAACTAGAACAAACGAAGACCAAGTGCAGGATATGAAGCTGTTCGCTATATGTATGAGATTTGAAGCATCCGGGTTCAGTTCGTGGAATTGACTCCAAAGCGGACATCTGGATAGATGCATCAATATATAAATGAGTATGCTATGTATTCAAAACTAATGGTGGTGGGGCAAAGCTGATTATATATATGTGCAATTTGTACCACATATAATCGTAGCAACGATTCTAATTTCGAGATATCAAAATGCCTGTTGGCCAGAGTCTTTTCTTCAGTTATTTTCAACAGCAATTTAGCATTGGAAATATATAAGGAAAAGAGAAACGTAACTCCATGGCGTACAGAAATGACATTTCTGAGTGTAACGGTTATTGCCTAAAAATCAACCCAGTTCAAGTCTTAGATGCAACACAGCAATATATTCGCTGCCGCAAGAATTTTTTCTGTTGCTTATCACATGTTAGAAGAATTATTTGATTTGATGGTTTAAGTGAAACATTAATGAAATCAATCTCTGAAGCCAAGAAAAATTTGCAAAAGCCATCGGCACTGCTCCTTCTTTCCATATGCAGTAATTAATATATATGACTTCATATATTCACATACGTAACTGCTTCCGTGCTTGCATTAATTCGTAGTTTTAAAGAGATACATACACACATACATACATACGTACGAAGATTAAAATGCAAGATCACTAATGCTAACAATAAATAGATAGATAGAAAGATAGATATACTTCGTGTCAAAACTTTTCTATGCACTGCTAGTTTTTATAAATATATTTCTCAATCATTGTTCAGCATTAATAAATCTTTCGTCCACATCTCACATTTTATGCATGTAACAATATTTTCAAAGAGATATATTGTCATTGAAACATTTTTTCTTATTACTAAGACATCTGACTTCTAATTAATCTACTTTCTCCTTTCTTTTGTCCTCCTCTTATTACGTGTCCTATGCATCATCATCTCCAACACTTTCAACACCAGGACGTATGGAACGTGTCTTCCTCGCTTCTTTCTTTTCCTACTCCTTTCTCTTCGTTCTTTTGTGTTTCATACGATTTTTCTTCATTATTTTGTCTTTTTTTATTGTTTACAACTTTTCATACACTTGTCACGCGCTTTGTTTGAGTGAAAGAATTCTTCTTTTAGTAGTTCATCATAATCTGCTTCCGGTTCCCTCAATGTATTCATTCTAACAAATACTTTTATTCAAATCTTTCAAATGTATTTCTTTTATTTTTTAAAATATCATTTCCCAGATTATCACTAAAAAAAAAGAAAAAAAAGTTTTCTGAATGGCATTTCTTTGTGCTGCCATTGTTGCTTTTTCGTAATCTTGCTTCTTCTGAACAGTGCAATAAATTATATATTTCAAATTTTTTCTCCGGCATTATATAGCTATTCCTCATTGCTTCAGACTCTACTTAAGATAAAAATGATTCACTAGTGAAGAATGAGTTCTTATCTACTTTTTCCGAGGCTAAATCTATTCCCTAGTTTGCATTTCTTAAATTACGTTGGAAACAATTCATGCAACATTATGAATATTCTATCAATATAAACGAAAATTTCTTAGGAAAATATACCACAATTTGTTATCAATTCAACAAAAAGGACTATAAAGAGGCATGTCGTTACAATATGTAAATTGATGCGAAGAAACAATCCTTAATTTACTTGATAAATTTGCATAAAGCTTGTTTGCAGCTGAATTTATGTATATAAATTTGTTTAAATATTTCGAAATTTATCCATCAGTTTATGCGCACACACACACACCTATTCACATAACACATACACACATATGTGTCAGTGTGTGTGTGTGTGTTATGTACATATGTGTGTGCGCGAAAAGTGATGGATGTTTGTGCTTGTGTGCGCATGTGTATACGTCTGTAAACATTTAGCTTTGCATGTGTATGCGTGTATATTCCTCTTCTAACATAGTTACCACTGAGATTTTTTTTAAAGTTTATGTGTATACAAAAGTGTTCAAATTAAATGTACACAGCTTTATTTTAATAAATTTACTTATAATTTCCATTATCTTTATTTTTTAAAATTTTTATTATTGAGAGAACAGTGCATGCCAGCAACGTGACATTGGGGTAAAATATACGAAGCGCATGACTACCCTTCTGATAACGGTACAGCAGGCACATGCAGCGCAGCCATATGTGCGCGACATAGTGATTTCATATCAAGGTTAACAGCGCAGGACGACGCAGGTGGGACCCAGTCACAATTTTCGTCAGGTCGAGTAGCCAATCCTGCTCAAAAGGTCCCTGAATAAGGGTTGTTTAAGGGTGTGGAACTAAACACCCATGTTTCTATGATGCTCCCCCACTACTTCTGCTCCTGATTAGGGATACACATATCGTCAGCCACTAAGGGACATGCTCAACTGGTTATGGTCAAGCAACTGACAAGCAAATCTGTAGTATTGAGCAGAATATCTGCTGTAGCCCATCTTTTATGCCAAGACAAAACAATGTACATTATAACACTTCCAAACAATTGAGAAGAGAACTCATGAGAGCTACTGCCTGTTACTCCATCAGGGCTTTTATTATTATTATTATTATTATTATTATTATTATCATTATTACCCCCGCCTTAGCGAAGGCGGAGGTATTGTTTTTAGTCGTGTTTGTTTGTTTGTTTGTTTGACGTGGGCAAGATATCTCAAGCAGCGCTGGATGGATTCGGATGAAACTTTCAGGCATGTTTGGCCTCGTGACTGGCACAAACTATTCATACTTTGAGATCGATCCGGTACAGGACAAGGATTCTGGATTATTTGTTATATTTACATTATTTACAATCTATTACGATCTTACGTTGACTTCCAAGTCTTTCTCTGCTTACCTCCCTTGAAAGCACGCTCGGGCTTTACACGTAAGTCATGGCGACGTTGCTGTTTCCAAAGTTTAAATTTCGTTTCTCTATTATTAATTTTATTCTCGCCTCTATCTTAGTAGAAACTCATGGATAAAGAAATCAAACTACATTTCTAGCTGTGCCTTGAAGGAAGCTTTACTTCTAGGACTCACTCTTTTGGTACGCAACGATGCTGTTAAACTTCCGTTAACAGACCCTTTTCATTTTTTTTCACGCACGGATAATCTTTCACTATAGACCTTAATGGTCGTAAAGACACTATAACTGTGGATAGATGAAAAAAAGGCCTTCATAGAGAAAACTGTCCCAGTTTCCACTGCAGACGACACAGCATTACTTCAAACACCCACCTTCAGATTCCATGACTGCCATTGGGATCACTCAGGTGCCAGACAAGTAGTCTGGATTATTTTTCCGGTTTTCTAAATTAATTTTTGAGATCGGTCACGTTCATTTTCAGCATTTTCGTTTGTGAGAGCAGTCGAGTTTATTTCAGGCATTCTCAGTTTTAAAATTATCTCTGGCTAATCGTTAAGAGGACGTTGGTGATGCCTTAGCGGAGGTTTGCACTCTCTGAGTGTTCTTGCTATCATCATCATCATCATCATCATCATCATCATCAACATCATCATCATCATCATCATGACAGTCATTATCATCATGACCATCGATATCATTATTTTATATTCTTACACTTATGTTAAAATTATCATCTTCATCATCCATACACCATAAAAAAAATGTTTGCGTGCAATTGTGCTAAGCACAGAACTTTTATGAATGAGTCTTTAACAATATTACAGGCCAACTACTTAAAACCATTTCCAAGATTCCCTAGTATACAGAATGGAATTTAGCCTCGACTCCTTGCCATGTGCCAAAATTCCAATATCTTCCTGCTTACAAGGTAGTAGTACGGGTGTTGTGCTCTGCACAGCATTTTCCAAAGGGAGAATTTTCACCCGTGTGTTTCAAAATCTCTCTATCTTTTTGGATGTTCTGATATTTCTCATTTTGCTTTTTGGCTTCCTTTACATTCGTGATTACAGATAACGTGATTATGAAGTAAATTATTTTACTCTATTTTTCTTTCTGTGTTCATTAGCATATGGTTTTCCTTACTTTATATAGTATGTTCAGTCACTTTGTTTCATATAGTATGCCCATATAATCTTTCCTTATGTCAGTAAAAAAGCTCTTCTTCTTCCCAGCTTATGGAAGAAAATGTTAAAATATGTCAGATACAAGGATGTTAGAAGCATATTACAAACTTCTAGAAAAATGAAGACCAAGTTCAATAATTTTCCGCTGCGAAATCATACACCTCACCCTGCCTTCCCCGTAAATACATTTACTAATTGTATTTAGTATAAATATGGATAGACAGAGGTACAGGTGAAGCATAGACAACCGTTCAATGAGATGTAGTACATGTGTTTGGATGTTTTAGTCCTTAGCGACAGCAGCGTTTCCGAGAAGAAATTGCTCGAACTAGAGTGGGGCTGGCAAGATATCTTAGACGGTCAACGTATTGCTAGTAATATTTTATTCAATAGTATATGCGAATACAATAGCATTTTGGGTGCACACAGTGGGGGTGCTGGAAAACGATGCAAACGTCGCAACTTTTTCAGGAACTTCCAAATGTCTACGAGATTGGACTTTGATTATTCCTATCTTCAAATGTGGAAATAGTCTTTTTGCAGCTAGACGTACAGATGATATTTAGATAGAAATTCCCTTAAGTTAACTGAAAATTAGTGTAAACTATCCAGAATTTGTGTTCGACGACTACAAGGAACCAAAACTGTACAATCCGCATTAAATATTCCATAAAGGAGAGAACCGGATGTAGTCGACGTATTTCTCGATACGGAAAAATTTCTGCCATTAAAACAAAACCACTACCGATATGCATTTATGACAGTTCTATTATGGTTTATTCCGATTATACGGTGAGAATCCTTTTCTCCCTCTTTCTCTCTTCCTCTCTCCGTCTTTTTCATTTTATCTATCAATACACACACACACATACATGTGTGCGTGCATTTGTGTGTGTGTGTGTTTGCGCGCGAGTGTGTGCATTTGTATATGTATTTTTGTATGTAAATTTTGTGCTCTAATGTAATTCTTTGTCTGCCAGTGATTCTACCTAGGTTTACGACGTTTATGTGTGAAGACTTCCTATTTTATTTCTCGATATCTTCCAACAAAAGCGGACTGATTTCTGTGTACATAAGAGATGTTTGGACGGCGAAACACAGAGTGAGTAAAAAAGTTACACTTAAAAGTTTAGAAAACTGTCGCATTAACTTGAATTTGAACAAGTGAATGTTAGATTAACTATGCCCTAAATTTCGCTGAATAACCTGGCGAAATAACTTACTAGAAAAAGCAACAAAATACCCTACAACCGTTTTACAAAGCAAATACTTTTGACGAAATGTGTTCATTAGTCGTTTGAAAGCCTTTTTATCTTATTTTTTTCGGTCACTTCTGACTTCCTTCTAAACAACCGCGGAAGTCATGAGCACTAAAAATTAGAGTTACAAAGATGACTGCATATGAGTAAGCATCAATCTGTCGAAGAGTTTATTAAAACTATTAAAGAATATAGCTATTAAAGATTATTGGAAAGGTGTTAAATATACGTTTGGCTGAGGTTTGGAAAAATTGCATCGTTAAAGAAGACCCTAGGATAAAGAAGGATACAGAATGAAACAAGCTCAATCAGCTGTAGCCTTCATCATAAAGCGTGGGAGGTGTGATTTTTAAACGATGATTTCGGTCATTTCCTAGATTGATTTCATTCTATTGAGGAAACTTTCAAATACCAAGACTTTAAGATATGAGTAAAACTGTTGATTGGTAGTTCTGATTTTCAAGAAACCATCCTTGAGTGCTTTTAACAGAGATATGTAATTTTCATAAAAATCTCCTCTGGGCTCTACAAATGTCTCCAACCTTTCGAACGCAGCATGCAAGTCAAGAGTACATAATCGTAAATTATAATTGCACTAGGGAAATTTAGTTTACAAAAATGAAGATAAAACAATAAACTATAGATTCTCATTTTCATAAAAGTTCTTTACAAAATCTAAATGAATTTCTACTAAAGTGTATATTTATATTTTTATGTTTGCTTTCGTTTTTTTTTTTAAACTTACGGCGTAATCTAGTGAATGTGTATACAATTTTTCATTGATTTATAAAAATCTTTCTTTCAAAAGACTTTAATACACATATTTAAGGTCATTGGAGACCTACAATTTTTTAAGAAAGTTAACACCTCTTCTAGAACTTAATAACTTATCTACTTATTACATTAACTCACCTTCTCTTGATAACATTTCTGAGAGTAAAATTATAAGAGGAATAGTATCTATTTATTTATTAATCGTGATATAAGTATTTTGTTATGTTTTGTAGCAGTTTCCAGTATCCATTGTATTTTTCACTTATCCAATGCCAGAAACATTTTAAACAACAATAAAATGTGCCTTCATACCATTCATACCATTCAAATACATTACACCACATGCAATTTCACTTCGATATATCAATGAAGACTGCATTATGGATGTCATCTCAAACATTATTATCATGGCCATTATACACATTATTATTCATCAAACAATCACACACCTTACGAAGATTTTACTTATATCTCTTACTCTTATTTCATTAATTCGCACTATACTTATATATATGCATCGTGTATGTATATTTAAATCTCCCTTTCCAGTGTAACCAATCATATGATATAGCTTATGTTACCTACTGAGTAATGGTATAACGCAACTTGCTTGTGGTATCTTATCTCAGTAATTTTGATCATTATAGTCAGTTAGCAGCAGTTAAAAGTTTCTACGCATGAAATGCTACGGTCATGATATATGAGTGCTTTGCTCTGTTAGTAAACAATGTCTAGATAAATTTTCAAATACCTTAATCAAAGAACGGTCTTCTTGCTAGCGTGACTAACCTTAACATATTTATTTTACTGCAGGATATATTAAAGTGTTTTTTTTTTGTGTCGTATCGTTAGATCTATTCTATGTCTCTGTAGTCTGTCTTTTGATTTTCTATATTCAACAAGAGAGAAGACATGAAATTTATACAACGACTGCACTGACATCATGATAAATATATTAATATCTATTCATTATACCTTCGTTAAATTTTCATTTAGTACTTTATATTTACTACTTTAATAGTTTACAAGAATATTAAAATGTATAAAACATACGTCCTTAGAGAATATGTTTAATCTCGCTACTATGTGCTTACGTCGCCAAACTTATATTTACACGTATGTAGGTGTGAGGCAACTCTTATATATATGTATATATTTATTAATATGAGTGGGTGTCTGTGTGTGAGTGTATATGTATAGAAATATCTCATTAGATTATACTTATATATTATTGTAATGTATATAGTTTGATATACAAATAACCATCTAAGGTCATAGTATGTTAGTCAGATTGTTAGTATTGTGTGATATGATAACACATGTCTGTCTCTCTAGTCTGCAAAATTTGTGTTGATATTGCATATACATATAAATTCAAAATTCCTTAAAGCAAACTAAAAAGCTAATGAGTGTTCAATCAAAAATATCTAACGTCTGTTCCCACAGGAAAAGTTGGTATAATCTCTTTCTCCACACGTGCATACGCCTCTATGTGCTAATACATTAATATTAGTACAGGAAATTAAATATTCACTGCAATTGACACATCTTCCTAAGCTTATTACTGACATCACATTTCTCAGGTAGCTCAACCGATGAAAATAAAATATTGACTTTTTCACCGAAGGCCATTCTAAAAGATATGATATCGTCAGGGTAATGAAAAACATTAGAATATTCTTGCCTTCATAACTACAATGATGATGAATTCAAGCAATGTTCAAATGTATGATGTAGCTCATGGTAATATTCCAACGTTTTCACAATGAATTTTGTTGCCGAATAATCCTCTACTTACAAATATTATTCTGTTCAACCATTTCTATCAAGAATAATTCTGTATTGAATGAAATATTAACTCTCTCATTATTATGTGTTCCAGACCTTGGAAATTCGTAGCTCCCCATAATGTACGAGGAAGATATATCTTAAATTAACCATTGGCAATGAATGACCATATAATATATAACCATAAAAGTATAAAGATAGCGCTCACAAACATATACACATATATCTCGATTAGTGAGTTCTGTTTGTAGATTTTGCTATCACAATCCTTATTATAAGGGGAAGTTAAAACAGTTTATGCAGATGGGTAGTTTTAATTGTCGAAAGAAATAAGCACCCAAGTTACAGAATAATGTCGATAGCGGCCGTTTGTAATATTTTGGTCAGTGGTAAAAGATATGCACAATTAACCAGTACTTAATTGGCAAAAGAATCGCCTGAAATTATTATTTTTTATAAAAAAAAAAAGAGCACCAGAATGTTTACCTCCTTATGTTTCTTTTCCAATCTCTAAATTTATCCGTTTACCATTCAGCGCTACGACTAAGAATATTTTAGCTTTCTCCCTTGGTTGAAAAAATGGATAATCTTGTGACATTTGCTGCAAAGTACATCATATTTCTCTGTGTATTTCAAGTAAATGTCTAGGCTAAAATCAGTTGCAGAGGAGTTTCTGACTCGGTTCATGATATTAAAGTTTTCGATTTTGTTAATTCCTTAAGATATTGATAGGTCTGGGTTTCCAGTTTTCCGAGCAATTCATTCAGAATATCGCCTACATCAACGTCATAATTCACTGGCGTTGTTTTTTTTTTTTTCTTTTTTTCGAAATTACGCCTCGGAAACAGAAATAACTCCTTGAATATGGGGTGGAGTAGGGAAGTTGTTTAACAGCGTACAAATAGTTTCAATATATATGAATGTTCTAAAAGCATCGAAGTTTGAGGAGACATGTGACTTGTTGAATAGCAGAAATGACTTCTGCTTGACAATTTTCGCCTCACAGTAAAGCTTAAGAACAGCGCAGATACACAAATGTTCTAACAATTTTTGCGTAAGATTTCTATATTACTAGGTAAAGCGATCTTTTTATTTGTACTTCTGGTATAAAGATAATAAACAAACAGCTGTTTAAATTTCAAGTATTCGCTAGCATTTTATATCTTATCGTCAATGTGATACATGTTGCTGAGTTATACGCTGGGAACATTATTCCTTTGTTCCAAAAGGTTTTAGATAAGCAACGTTGCGATTTTCTGCAATATTTAGAACTAGATTGATGAATAGTTACTTCTTTCTATAAAATACTTTATTTGCATTTGACATTCCTAAGCTGTCTTTATGTCAGTATTTACTTATTTCTCAAATTCAGTAGAGGTGAATGATAGCTAAACACTAAACGGTTACATAGGAAACAAAAATCTACTTTCTTTCTAGTAACATTGTACCATTGTCGTGAGACAATAAGGAGCAAATATATAACGGATAGTATTAGACAATAATCAGATAAACGAGACAGAAAAACTAATCAACAGAAATCAAAAAAGAGTCAGATTTCCAAAGTGTACTCCATTACTAAGGACCGCATATGGTTCAATGTCTTTTAAAAAATAAGGTTGATCTGCGGAGATATGTTGTTAAAGGAGGAGGAAGCAGGGTATGATCTTGTTAGGATTAAGAACACTCAAACTATTTGAGATGTTTTATGAAAAGTTTTTTATTTTGTATCGTTAACAAAAATGATTTCTTCCAACCCGCAACAAGCACCATGATAGATCAAAGTTTACTGCTATTGCTAGCTATGATATTATTCGTTGTTGTCGGTTAGCAGGTCACGGGTTTTACTGCAGCCGCTGTTCATTAATTTTCTATTGTGACAGAGCTTTGGACATCTGATGGTTCTGCTATTGTCTAGCGAATCGCTGTTCTGCGTCCGGTCTTCTGTCTGTTGACTGTTATCTGCCCCGTGGTGGCTAAAAGTGCTACAATTGTTAGATCCTGTTCCCAACTAAGTATTGAATGGACAGATTTTTTTGAGGCGTTGTCTATACTTTAGCAAATTGTGATCGTGTTCTTGAATTGAATTTTTTAATCCGATATAATGATCCTGCTGCGGTTACTAAGTTTTGAAATCGTTAAATATTTAGGCTGCATGACGTCGCTGCCAATGTTGAATCCTGTTCAGGTGGAATTGTATGAAATGATACTGGTGCAGGAATTGCGGATGCGAGGTATATAAAGAAGTATCCATTAGAAAAGCGTAACTAAAAATGTTAATGAAATTTCATAGATGGCGAACAAGTACATAGTTGAAAGTACTATCAGATGGGTTCTCGCGCATTATGTATTGCTGTTTTATACAAGACGTATTGAACAAACGCGTGCTTCAAAAATCTGTAATGCTAGAAATATGAAAAAGTGAAATCAGAATTGCGGTTAAATGTTTCGCAGGAGTAAAATTGTAAAAATACTAGAAAAAGTTTGACGGGAATACCTATACGTATGTGAACCTGATGAATGCGTGATATGTGTAACTTAGTAAGTCCATCGTACATATCCATGAGCATGCACACCAGTTAGTCGGTGAAGTGTCAATAAGATATTGGTGAAGTTATATCCATAGTCTATTATGCCATTAAACAAACATTCCAGGAGAACGTTTCATTATTCTCGTTCATCCAAAACAGCAGTAAACCTATGAGTACATTTCAGTACTGCCGGTTCCAGTATGTGGAGGGTAGGTGGTTAGATGTATATTTGTTTCTGTACGTGCCTTGTCTTTTAAAATTATGATCTTTTTAGTTTATGAATTACAAGTGTTGTACATACATACTATACGTGCGTGCCTGTATATGTGTGTGTGTGGGGGGGGTATTACTACTTGATTCAGACAAGGTCACTCACACACACGCACATACACGTTCTATTTTTCACATGTTTCACGTATTGTACTGCTACCATGATGGGGTACTGCCTTCACTAGGTTTTTAATCGGAGGAAACGAGCCGCTAAGTTATATTAAGTCTAGACTATCCATAGGTATAAACACTTCCCTGAAACTAAACTTAAGAGTGTCAACCCTCTTACGATTTATTGTTGCATTTTATATTTTCTGAAGGATATTTTTTTTTTGTTTTATTGCTTACATACACTTCAAGAATCGCAGCTTACCATCTCACAATATTACATACGAGGGACATACTTATTTCGATATCCAATGTGTTCTTGACTTTACAATATTTGAATTTTACCTATAATGCTATATCAGTAATTATTGAAGAGGCTTTGGGAATATGCATGCTAAGTAACAGCCAAACTCTCTTATTATAGAAAACGGAATATGTTATTTTCTGTCAACTGCTAATGGCATATTTTCTATTATACTACAAATAGCTTTAGAAAGTTTAAGAGTAATAATATTGTAATACAACAATATATACCCACACACAAATTATATTTGTGTGTTTGCATGTACATTTATAAATACAAGCATATATATATATATATATATATATATATATATATATATATATATATATATATATATATATACATATATATATATATATATATATATATATATATATATATATATATATATATACATGTATGTATATCTATCTATCTATCTGTCTCTCTCTCTCTGCCTGTCTGTCTGCGTGTCTGCCTGCCTGTCTCTCTATCTATCTGTATACACACACATATATATAGATATATATGTGCACATATGTACATATATATACATATGCATATGCATTTATATGTATATCTATGTAGGTATGTATCTATTTACTCTACAGTATATATATATATATATATATATATATATATATATATATATATTGGTGTATAAAGGTGAGATCCAAGGATATACATATATAACGCCATGATAGATCACCAACCATTACACACATTTTTTTCTCTTCTTCTTTCTTTCTGTGTTCCTTTCTATGGAAGAGCGTAGGCTCATAACGTTAAAGACTTTTTCAATTCCCGAGCGTTATACTAATACATCTGTTTGTTTGCTACACCACCTGTCTTCGTCTGTTGTTTTTTTTTTGTAAATTCTCCCGTATGTATGTATAAGTATATATATACCCAAATACAAATAAAGATATGTGTGGGTGTCAGTGCATGTGTGTCTGAGTGAATGTGTGTGTATGTGTGTGCGTCAATGTATGTTTCCAATTGAACAATACATTTCGAAGTATAATTAAATGTTGAGTGGTGTTCCGTGCACAAGAGGAGTTAACATATTGATGCAAATAGACATTCAGATTTTCATAAATCATTTGGTATGTTAGAAGTTTCTCATTCAATTGAACTTATACCAGCTTTATTAGAATTTCCATTTACCTGTATTAATAGTTACTGATGTAATTGTCTGTCACTGGAAACAGAAAATAGAGCCTGTTCAAAACATAGGGAACTATCTGTTAGCTTATAAATGAAGTGCAAATTATATTACTTCGTGCCTGAATCAAATCTTTCACATTTCACGCAAACGTGCACTTTCTTCGTGTAACATCTTACTTCTGCAAACTACACTGCAGGTGCAAAACAATAACAGGAAAATAAACAACTGACGGATGGCATGATCTTTTACAACGTAATATATGACTAAGAAAAGATATGCTACTCTGAGAGGCCGTGTAACTATCCGCACTGATTTTTACATAAACATATATCTATACATGTATGCATATATGTATATACATACATACACACACATACACGCACACATACATATATGTATGCATGTATGTATATATATATATATATATATGCAACACTGTGATTATAGGTTTCCTTGCACGTTTCACATCCAGGCTGGCAGTGTAACAGAGACAAGAAATGCACTATGTAACTATTGTTCTTGTATTAACATGTTAATGCTGGTACACACATTATCTTACCCAATGAATGTATAGTATTTATGTTCATTCTGAATTGCCAATAAATTATTGGGCAATAATAGATGGACAACGGAATAATAGCATCATAAATCAAATGATACTGTGAGAATATTACTGGAACATTACTCATGAATATGTTGTATAATTTAAAACCAGTGTTTTGTAAGTACAGACTATTGTATTCGTTGAAATGTCGTTTTTTCTACCACTGAGAATGTTGTCTTACACATTAGTCATACTAAGAATATAGAGTACAATAAAATATACTTGTAATTTATGTTTCTCGACGATATCTATTATTTTACTCCCATCACTCTTACTAATACACTATTCTTTTCTGCATCTTACCTTACTTTACATTTGCGCGTGTATAGCTTTATATACAGCGCAATCGTTTAATGCAATATTTCATATGGCTACGTCAATTTTCGTGACTTCACGAAAATTCACTATACACTAATTCAGTAATTTCACTATACACTAATTCAGCCCAACTATTTAATATATACGCCAGCTGAGATTGAACAAGATGATTAATGTCTGACATGTACAGTGAGTTATAAGATACTTGAGTGTGAAGTACGATGTTAGGAATGGCAACGTTGGAATATATGTACTTTTGCTATACTGGTTCCAATAGTATTTTCGAGATCTTTTGATGAACAATAATTTATCAATGTAGTTTGAGAGCATTGTTTTATATCTCTCATTGATAAACAGAACAACAGGGACAAAGTGGTATGTCTTCCTGATCAAAATTGCGTCATGGATTTCATTTCTAAAAGCAGAACGAATAAATCAGAATGGCAGTGGATGAATCTTAATAAAAATATGTATGTATACTTATGAAACTCGCTTTGCAAACACGTAGAGATGTCTTCGGCAAGTGACTTCTACTGCTCCAGACCGATGAATATCTTGTGAATGAATTTGATAGACAGAAATTCAGCAGAATCTTGTCATATAATATTTACATATACAAACATACACACACTCACGCACAGACACACACGCATAGACACACACACACACACACACACATATCATGGACTCTCCCGTCGTTGGACGACATATAACGGTTCTATAATATCTTTTTGTGAAGTAATGGAGAGACGAGGAATTTGAACAGCAATCTTGTAATTGTGAGTGCAACACCCTAACCACTAAGCGATGCGCCTTCACATATATATATATATATATATATATATATATATATATATATATATATATATATATATATATATATATATATATATATATATATATATATAATATGTATATATACAATATACATAGGCGCAGGAGTGGCAGTGTGGTAAGAATTTGCTTCCCAACGACAACGTTCCGGGTTTAGTTCCACTGCTTGGCATCTTGGGCAAGTATCTTCTACCATAGCCTCGGACCGACCAAAGCTTTGTGAGTGAACTTGGTATAACTTCGTGTGTGTGTGTGTGTGTGTGTGTGCAGGTGTGTGTGTTTGTGTGTCTGCGTTTGCCCTCCCTACCATCGCCTCAAAACCGATGTTGGTGTGTTTACGTCACCGTAACTTAGCGGTTCGACAAAAGAGATCGAGAGAATAAGTACCAGGCCTACAATGAATAAGCGCTGGGATCGATTAGTTTGACTAAAAGGCGGTGCTCCAGCATGGCCGCAGTTAAATGATTGAAAGAAGTGAAATAGTGAAAGAAAATGAAAAGAAGAAGACAAAGAAAATTCTTCAACACATCATTAATTATAAGTTAAACCTCTTTACGTACCATCTTCATTTGCAGCACAAGTTTACGCGAAAATTCTAAAAGACAATTTTACGTAATATCTGCAGTTCTAGGCGTTGGAGAAGCACTTCCTCAGACTTGCATCAAAGTCATGCTACTAAATTGTGCGCCTTTCAGTCCTTGTTGTTATGAAAGTATGGGGACGAAGGAAAAAGGAAACAAAAATAATTATATTCGGGAAGGGTCTGTGAGGAAGAAATCATGAGTGCCGAGGGGAATCAAGAGGGCATATGGGTATAAAAATAGGTGGGAGGAAGGGAAGAAGGAGGAGGAAGGGAAGAAGCAGGAGGAAGGGAAGAAGGAGGAGGAATGGAAGAAGGGGACAGAGAAGAAAGATACACGCACGTATCCACCTTCTTGATTCCCCAACATACTTTCTTTCCCACAGACGCATCCCACACACACTTTTAATCTTTTGCCTTTCTATTTCCTCTCGATACTCATAACAGAGTCTGATAAACGCACAATATAATAGCATGACTTTGTTGCAAGTCTGAGAAATTGCCTCTCCAATGCCTAAATCCGCATATATTACGTAATTTTTCTTTTTATGCAAATCTTACATTCGATCTTATTTCTGTATATATCTTGCTGCGAACACGAACGCCACCCCATTCCGGGCTCTAATGAGACCTCAGCCGAAAGACTGTACGCGTTTTCCGGGATTTATATACCAAAAACACACATTTACTCTCACTTACATGTTCATATTAAAATCTGCGGTAGAATAATAGTGTCTTAGTCCGCGACGCATTGATTGTTTTTGCTTTTAGTTATGCCATTACTATCTTCAGCTGATTAGATATATAGTCAACGATGTTCAAACGAACATGAGTATCCCTTAAATTGCATGCCCAAAGAGTAGATTGGATGACATTTCCTTTTGAAAGTTAGGAGCTTGTGTTATCCATGGATTTGCGTATTTTTATCAGGTCTAACAATGACGTAGCAGTACAGTTGTTAGCACAGTAAAGTAAATGTTATTCATTTTCACCTTTTGTGTATGCAATTTCAGATAACAGTTTTGCCAAGAAATGTTGTAGAAGTACATTGAAACGATATAGCTACTTCACAGAATTTATTATTTAACACATATCAATAGATGTCCACATCTTACAAAGGAGCTTGTATAGCGTCCTGTGAAATTATACCTTTATAACCAATGGGGCTATGCAAAAGGATTATGCAGAACATTACGATAATGGAATACATTTAAGGACACCGACGCACATAAAGCGTGCATATGCACGAAACACACTCACACATGCATGAATACTCACATATAAGTATATATATATATATATATATATATATATATATATATATATATATATATATATATATATATATATACACGCACATATGTAGATATATACTTATATATATATATATGTGTGTGTGTGTGTGTGTGTGTGTGTGTGTGTGTGTGTGTGTGAGTATGTATTTATATATATATATGTATGTATATATGTGTATGCTTGTATATATATATCTATGTATCTATATAAGTATACATCCATACATACATAAATTTATATATGCGTCATAAACAAACATGTTCTATGCGCATACATTAAGCAATTATGAATTTATGGAGTTATGCATGAAAGTAAACCAGCTCAGAATATTCATTATTTCAATTATCTGTAAAGAAAACGCATAGTTCCGTAAATATTATAGCCAAACATGTAATAGGTTATATTTTATCAGGGAAGCTTACATGATATTTCTGAATCAGCGTTTAACTTAAATCTGTTGTTAACTGGAGTTGAAAAAAGAATGTGTCACAACTTGTTTATGTGCAAATGTTATGGTTATGTATTTATACTTCCATGCACCGATAACCAATAGAAATTACCTCCAAGAAAGATGTTGTTATGTTATAGAATATTAATGAATTAGTGCATGATAGGAAAGTATTTACAACTCAAAACCTATCTGAATCAAGTATTTCTCTAAGAATTGCAATCATTAGCTCTTCTACATTTGACATGAACAAAATATATAAGCATTACAAACTTATAGTAAAAAAAAGAAATTCCATTATATATTAATAGATAAATAGATAGATAGATAGATAGATAGATAGATAGATAGATAGATAGATAGATAGATAGATAGATAGATGAGAGAGTATCTAAAAGAAACTGGAATTTTGCAGCATTATTTTATTCACTTAGTTTTATGTTTACACTTTTATTGCGTACAAAGTATTTTGCATTTGAAGCAATGCATCGGCCCAGATGCATTCGAAGCAGTGCTGGAATTCTTGAGAAGAGATGCCTAACACCTCTGTCGTTTCTTTTCTTCGCCACTCCCACATCGGCAAATTCCGTAGCACCAGCTTTCGTCACCATTGATGATCTTCGAAAAACGGTCAACTTCCAACTGTTCTTTCAGTTCACAACACGCATTCAGTCGTGACTGCTTTTGATCTTCACTGAGCGAGCGAGGCACAAATTTTGCTGCTTCTCATTTTATTTGCAATTCCTCGCTCAAAAGCATTAAAATAATGAATATTCTGAGCTGGTTTACTTTCATGCATAGCTCTATAAATTCATAATTACTTTACTGTATGCGTATAGAGCTTAACCTATTTGTTGGCAGGAGCTCCAGGACACACCAGTCATATCAAAATGTTCGTCAATTTTTCGGTGACGGTCTTGCAAGATCATTTCATGATTTTTTATGAATTTTTATGAATTTTTCATGAATTTTTATCTTTTCGTTCGTTTGGAAACGTGGTTTGTCCTCAAGCAACAAGTAACCATACCTAAAACGTGAAAACCACTCATAAACTTGTGTTTTATTCATGACGGCATTGTCGTAAGCTGTTTGAGGCATGACAACTGTTCTGGCTACCGTTTTCCTCAGCAGGGAATGAAGAAAGCACGCCATATTTGGTTTCGGTCATCGCTAAAATCGATGAACACGGGAGAAGCACTGCAAAACTACGTGCTGTCCGACGTCAGTCGACATCAAGTGGCTTCTAGCGGCGAAAATCTGAACAACGGGTTTCTCCCACCGAGAATGTTTCCAGTTACTTTACAGTAACCCTCGTATGACTGTACATATACATATTTATATATGTATATCTATATATGCATACACACATATGCACATATACCCAATATACCTACATATATGTATGTATGTATGTATGTATGTATGTATGGATGGATGGATGGATGCATATATGCACATAGTGGTAGAGTAGTATGGCCCGAAAAAGACATGTAGGAAATTAGTTATCATCAAGAATGTACACAGCTTGTACTGATGACATAAAGCGGCTAATATTTAATCAACAACATTTGTTAATTAACATAGGTTTTACGCTGCATCACATACGAAATTAGATTGGAAAATTTGATAAGATAGCAGCCATTGTATGACTCAACATTTAGCAACGTCGATAGCTAATTATACTACTGTAAATTAAAGGATGCAGGGAATGATGACGATAAAACTTTGCTATATGTGTTTCCCAGCCAATCGGAGCATGTCATACGTTAAACGCGCGCGCACGCATGTATATATATAATATATATATATATATATATATATATATATATATATATATAGCAATAAAAAAATGGAGGAGAATATGCGGTATCCATCGACTTGCAGACAGTGTATTCCGTTGATTAATTTGTTTATTTTATAACTAAAATGACAAAAACTTCAATATACAGATGCTTATGACATACCATGTCATATTAACAATTGAGGTTTGTCAGATACCGGCCATAATGAAATACCACAAGGTATTGAAAATACGTATTAGGCTTTATATATTTAATCCTTTATATTGAACACTCAATATTTCATATATTCAATAAGACATATTCCATATATTCAATAAGACATTCAATACTTCATTTCATTGTACCATCCATTTTTATATTATATATTATGTATTCCATATTCTATATCCCACATTAATTTTACAAGAATATAAATAAAACATAAAAAAACAGACAGAGTTGGAACTCTTTTAAATAAAATAATATATTCCTCTATACACGATCATACAAAACCCTTTTTTTTGTATTTATTTTTACTCACACACACACACACACACACACACACACACACACACACACATATATATATATATATATATATATATATATATATATATATATATATATATATATATATATATACAGCTCAGCTTTTCTTCTACTCGAAATACTGGCGGCTGTTAGTCATTGTCGCAAGCAACGGGGTGAACAATGCACTACAATCTGTTATACATATAAATTATTTTGACTCAGCTCCATATGATTTGGATTAAGACTCAGTCAGATCATAAGATATCTGGAGAAGAGTTAGGGATTTGAAACAAATTCAAAAAGGTTTCTAGATGCTAAGCCTCTATTGGTCCACGTAGGTCATTTGTTGTCGCTGGTGTGGAAGTGAGATCTGCTCTGTTTTTTTTATTAAACCTAAGAACTCAGACAGAATGTTAACTGAAAGCTGTCGCAACTTTGGCAGAAATATGCGCGATACTCTACTGATCGCTGAATACACTATAGCGTAGTATTGCATGCATGCATACATACATACATACATACATACATACATACATGCAAACATACATACATACATACATACATACATACATACCTACATACATACATACTAGAGCAATGAACTTTGTTTGGAAAGTTATTCTGTTGAATATGATATAAAATCCCTAATTTTGAAGATGGAAATAAATGTGTGAAAATTAAACCACTTTATACCCTTAACATAGGTTCAAACTTCCAAAAGAAAAAAAAAATTCTTTACAAAATTTTGTGGATAGTGTGTGTATTCATGAGCTGTATTTAGCGTTTGTTGATGGTTCGTGGGCGAGTAATATTTGCAAATTTCAGCAGGTTTTACGTAACAACTCACCGATGTCTTATAAATCTATTCAGCAAGCAATGACCTGCCTTTAACGATTAATGAACCTGATCATGTTAATTCTCAGCTTACTGCTTCACTGTTCTGTTTCTTTGATGGTGATTGTGTTTTCGAAGCCATGAAACTTTTTCAGATCGTTTCTAATTTAGAAGTCTTTCATGTTGGTGCATTCCAGTATTTGCGTTTAAGCACTGCATTTTTACTATATAACATCTGCTGTATTTATGATATGCTATATGATACACAAAGAAAGCTCATAAATATCCCCATTGTTGTGAGGTTAGGTAAGCATGCATGTGCTCGATTCACAGATAGCATTCGGAACAAGTAGCAAGTATGGATCTACATT